>NC_136264.1:108030969-108208469 GCF_964187855.1 Myxine glutinosa
ACCATGTTATATAATTATTTTCTTTGCACGAGCCTTCTTGTATGCTCCTATAACTTGGCTATAAATAATTCGATGGAATAAATGTAAAATATTTCATTCAGATTCGAGGTAAAACCTGCTTTCATAACACGTTACACATTACCAATAACACATTATCCATTACCAATTACACATTACAAACTAGAACGCCACTCAGTAGAGCACATACTCTCGCCGTGGGTGGCCGCTGCAGAGCCCTATCTTCCAATGGTAAAAAAATCCTTCAAAAAATTCCTGGATCCGGAATAATATCCTGAGCTTCACCAAAAACTAATCAATTCTTCCTTATCCCAAGGGCAATCATCCCACCAACTTTCACCCAAATCCGTTCAGAACTTTTCCAGATATCTTGTTCACAAACACATGAACACACACACACACACACACACACACAGACGGACACGATCGAATGCATTACTCCCTGGCGGGAGTAATAAAAGGATCAGTGAATCGTATTTTTTTTGAGCAAATACTCCTCCACGAGCCTCAGATTTCTAGAGAAAATAAAGTTGAAAAACCACCCCAAATTGTTTTGTTTTTTTGCAAAAAAAATGATTATTCATTACTTGTATGGGCATCTTCCAAATAATAGGATCAATTATCCACATTTTCTGAGCAAATACACATCCATGAGCATCGACTTGGATTGAAAAAGGATATGAAAGAAAAAAGATTTTAAAACTTTACACAAATACATTTGTGGGGCCTCCAAGGCCTAATGGCTGCATAGGTGTAGGATTTTTGACAGTTGTGGTCATATACATTCTAAATGAAAGGATCAGTGAATCATATTTTCTGAGCAAATACACATCCATGAGCATCGACTTGGATTGAAAAAGGAAATGAAAGAAAAAGAATCTATTAAAAAAAAAAAAAAACTACACAAATACATCCGTTGGGCCTCCGAGGCCCAATGGCTGCATAGGTGTAGGATTTTCGATGCCTGCATCTAAGAGTTAAAAACGTCATAACTGCTAAACAATGCAACGTACGACGTCGTCATGTAAGAACTTTTTGTTTGTCATGGGCATGCAATTGTGCATGCAAAGTTTGGGCTCGATCTGTTCAGCCATTGCGGAGAAAAAGGGGTTTTCATGTTTTTCATGAAAAACAATATGGCGGCCGAACCATGTGACATATGACGTCGAAATTTTCTGCATTCGGAATTATTTTTTCACTGAGGTCGTGTCAAAAAATATATCATATTCGTGGCACCAAGGGGTCTATTTGTCGAATTCTAACTTCGTAACGATATCACGTTTATTATCCTAAATAAACATGTTTTTTGGTCCCATTGCAGAGTTCTTTAGAATGAGCCATGACTCAATTTTTTCGGAGATATAGAGGGGCAAAGTTGAAAGTGTTTTCCAACACTTTCAAAGTTGACCTGAAATTTTAATTTAGCATTTGCGTTTTTTTCATAAAATTTTCAAGAAAGCTTTATTATGATAATATGGAGAAGGCAAATTAATAATTTGGTCAAAAGGTCAAAGGTCAACGTTGCATAAAATCATCAATTTTAATCCAATTGACCTGAAATTTTAGGAACTTACATATAGGTCACTGAATTGGTTCACCCATAAAAAGCTAGAAGCTGATTATTATTATTTTAGATCTAAAGCTGAAAGGCCAAGGCTGCATAAAATCAATATTAATTTTCTATTTTTTTTAAAATGTTTTCGTTATTTTGATCATGCGGGAGAAGAAGAAGACGTCTAACTACAAACGGACGTCGACGGGCTTTGCATTTCTAGATGCTTTCTTGTTGGTCCTAATGTTAGTGCTGTGGTTATTGTTTTGACGGTGAGTTAAAGCAAGAAATGCATTGATTAGAATTTCAAAGCCATGCTTAATAAATGAACCTGAAATTGAAAACAAAAGTTGCATAAGGTGGTGATAGCAGGTGCTCACCTTGAGTGTGTTGAACAATAAGTGGAGAGGTAACATTTTTATTTTTTTTGGTATACAAGATCGAGGCTCGTAAAAAGAGCTAACATTAATCACAAAGAAAGACAAACCAACACATAAAAAATATAACATGGGGAGCGGTAGACAAGATTGGGAGAGAGGGGGAACGAAACAAACACAACATTTGAGAGGAGGGACATCGAGACATCTGTGGGAGGGAGAGGGCTTTGGGGGGTTTGGAGGGGGAGGCATGGGAATGGGGCGGGGGGGGGGGGGTTGGAGAGGTATAAAACATATGGACACTGCAAGGACTTCCAGGAAAGAAGTTGGAATTTCAAACAAAGTGAATCTGGGGTGAATTAGCGGGGGTAGAAAAGATCAAGGTTTTGGATGGGGGAAGATAAGAGATGGTGGTGAACAGGTGTTTTAAAGACCTGGAGGGAGGAGTGGGATTGAAGGGAGTGTGGGAGTTTGTTCCAGAGGCGGGCGAAAAGAGGAACAAAAGAGTGAAGGTGCGCAGAGAGCCTAGATTTCGGCAGTTTAACCATCAGAGGGTTGCTGGCAGATCTTGTGCGACCTGTAGGAATATTTGGGGGACAGAGCCCAGAGAGAGCTGGGGGAGCAAGGCCGTAGAGGAGTCGGTAGAAGACAGAAAGACCACCTACCTGCCTGCGGCGAGTGAGTGAAAGGCCCTTGGAGATAGCTTCATCGCGGGAGATTGCAATGATTCTGAAAGCTTTGGTTTCAACAGCGTGAAGCCGAGCGAGGTGTGAGGCAGGAGCACCGGCCCATAGGGGAGAACAGTATTCCATTGATCTGCGGATGAAAGCCTTGTATGTGGAGAGGAGCTCAGGTGTGCCAAGGAAAGACTTCGCACGATGGAGGATGCCCAGTCGGCGACTAGCTTTGGAGGCCAGCTTGGAAATGTGGTTTTCCCAAGAAAGATCATGGCAGATAGTGAGACCCAAAAGCTTGAGCGACAGAACTTCTTGGAGAGGATTGTTGAGAAAGTAGATGGGAGGGTTGTCCAGTCTGTTTTTTCGGAGAGACATAGTAAGAGTGTGAGATTTGTCAGGATTGAAAGACATGTTCCATTTGTTTGACCAGTCTGTGATTTTGTCCAGGTCTTCAGAGAGTGAGGAGGCTACAGACTGCCAATCTGAGGGAAGAGGATTGGAGCGGCAGAGAGTGGAGTCATCAGCAAAGAGATAGAGAGGATTTTCCAGAGAGTCGGAGAGATCATTGATAAAGACCAGAAAAAGCACAGGGCCCAGAACACTGCCTTGGGGAACTCCAGCCTGAACAGGAAGGGGAGATGAGAGAAATCCATTCAGGGCCACACGTTGACTACGAACAGAGAGGAAGTCCGCAAGCCATGCATGGAGATTTCCATGGATACCATAGGAGGAGAGTTTGGTGAGCAAAGCTGGGTGCCAGACCGTATCGAAGGCATGTGATATGTCAAGGGAGACAGCTCTGATTTCCTGTTTGACATTGAGGACGTCCATCCATTGTTGAGACAGCAGAAGCAGCATGTCCAGAGTAGAATGACCTGGTCTGAATCCAAATTGATGATCGGAGATAAAGCTATTCGAGAAGAGGAAGGATTTGATATCCGAAGCAATGATGGATTCCATGACTTTGCTGATTAATTGGGAGCAGGCTGATTGGTCTGTAGTTGCAAGGATCTGTTTTTGCACATTTTTTGTGTAAAGCGGTAGTTTCTGCTGATTTCCAAGCAGATGGCAGATGACCTTGAGCAAAAGAGAGGGTGAAAAGAACAGAGAGAGGGTGAGATAGAGCGGCAGAGCAGGCTTTTAGGACCCGTGGGCTGATGCCGTCTGGTCCAGTTGCAGAATCAGTGTCGAGGTTTGACAAAAACTTCTCCACCTTGTCGGGAGAGAAGGACACAGAGTCCAGGAGCAGTTGGTTTCGACTGGGTAAGATGGGGAACAGAGAGAGATGGGTTTGGGACACAATATTTTGAGGCAAACACAGAGTTGAGGCATTCGGCTTTGTTGAGTTGAGGCATTCGGCTTTGTCACGTGCGGTGTCAACTGTGTAGCCATTTGAGGTAAGGGAGGAACATGTTAAGGATGGAGGAGGAACAAACACCATAAACGGATTTTACCAGACGCCACCACGATTTGGAGGAAGGAGACAGGTTTGAGAGTTCATTCTTGAGTGTGGAGAGATAGTGCTTCCTGGCACTCCTGAGGGTAGACACACACTTGTTCCGAGCTTGGTGGAAGGAACTGAGATTGCCTTCAGTTGGATTAGCCTTCCAAGATGTAAAGGCAAGTTGTTTCGGGGCAGCTGCCTCACCACAAGATTCAGTGTACCATGGACGGGAGGAAGGGTAAGACAACTGAAGACGAGATGGGATAAATCTGTGCATGAGAGAGAGAGCAGTTTGCTTTGGAAGAATTCCCAGGAAGAATTGATGTCAGAGGCAGTGGAAATGGGAGACGAGTCCAGATGATTGATGGCTGCTTGAAGACCATGCCATTCGGCCTGAGTGAAATGCCAGACTCGTCGACGCTGAGGAGGCTCTCTGAGAATGGCCAGAGAGATGTCCACTTTAACAAGCACATGATCAGAAGAACCGATTGGAGCAGAAGAAGAGCAGCAGACATTTGCAGGGAAGTTTGTCATAACCAAGTCGAGAAGAGAAGATACTTCATCGGCTGAGATCCGGGTTGGGAAATTGACAGATTGTGTTAATCCCAGTGAGTCACAGAAGTCCTTTTCTGAGGTGCCATGACTGGTGAGAGAGGAACCCACACCCAGCCAGCTGGCATGATGACAGTTGAAGTCGCCACATATGAGGAAGAGAGAGTTGGGATGAGTGGATAGAAGTTTGTCCATGTTGTCAGACAGTGAAATGTAAATGGAGTCATCACTGTTTGGAGGATGGTACAGAACACATATGAACAAAAGGTGGGAGTGGAGAGGAAGCCGTAGCCAGGGTTACTCCTGGGGGTGAGGTGGAGAGAGGGCAGTGCAAGGAGAGTGAGGAAGAGAGTTTTTGATAAGGATAGCAACCCCACCACCAGGACGAGGCTCACGTCTATCATACCGGAAGAGGGAGTAACCAGGAAGAGATATTAAGGAATCAGAGACATCTTGAAGGAGGAAAGTTTCTGTTAAGCTGATCAAGTCTGGATTGTGAGAAGCAACCTGTATGGGGAGATCAGTCATATTTGAGCGAAGGCCCCGGATGTTTGAGGTCCATACCGTTAATGAAGAGAAAGGGGGAGCATTGGGTGCAGGACAGGGGAGGGGAAGGGTAGGGTAAGATGAAGGATGAGAGGAGGAGGTAGGGAGAGCAGTTGATAGTGTGTCAGAGATTACAGAAGAGTTACAAGAATGGGAAGGATGAGGAGGACGAAAGGTTTGATGGTGATGGGATGAGGCACAGTGAGGAGTTGTTTGAGGGGGGGGCAGAGGAAAGTAGAAGGTTGGGGGAGGTGGAGGTATGAGATAGAAGGGAGACAAAGTGGGGAGAAGGCGGCTTTGAAGAGGAGGGTGGAGGAGGGAGAATTGGAGAGGAATGGTATGGGGGGAGATTTGACGGGGAGGTGTTGGGGGGGAGTTTAGGAGGGGAGGGGAAACGGGGGAGTTTAGGAGTGGAGGGGCAAGGTGGGAGTTTAGGAGTGTAGGGGCAAGGGGGGGGGGATTTGAAGGGGAGGGGCAAGAGGGGAGTTGAGAAAGTGGATGATTAATGAAAGACAAACATTGATAACAAATTGGGTTTATTGTGATTTTCAAGTTAGCAATCCGATTAAGAACGATGGAGGAGGGATGGAATGAATGTGAATTTAGAACATGTAGTGAGGAAGACGTATAAGAGATTGAATTTATCTTTTTTGAAGTGGAGTGAGTTGGAGAGGAAATTGAAAAAAGCCTTTTAAATAGGAAGAAAAACAGTATGTTGTAATACACCACTGAATAAAACACTGCAGGGGAAAGTTTAAACATATTTAAATAATATTTAAACAGAACCGTGAAGAACAATCTTATATTCACAAAATACCAACGGGGGAGGGCCGAGAGGGACAACCACGAGTCATGTAAACAGGGCAAAAGGTGGATGGCAAGGAGATGATGGGGGCGGGACGAACAGCACACATGAACAGAAGTACACGATGAGACAACAGCACACGTGGAGAAAGGAAAATAAATGTTTTTGGTTTTTTTTGGGGGGGGGGGTTTCTTTGGGGGGTGGGGATTTAAATCGTTAGACAAAGGGTATTAGGTTCGGGGTAGAAGGGAAAAATCTAAGAACCAAGCAAAACACGAAGTAGGGAACTTTCGTTAACAACCACCGGCGGGGGTAGCCTCAGGGTACAAGGCCGCACACGCGGAGCAAACAGAACACGATTAATTAATTACGAGTTATAGGAAATTAAACCAAAACTCATAGTCCAGGAGCCAGTTTTCAAGAGAGGCCTAGAAAATGAGTTTCGTGTAACATCCACTACACAGTTGGTTTGTCATTTCAGGGTGCTTGGGATACATCTGTAGAACAAATCCAGCCCTGATGTACAGTTAAATTATGGCAGCAACAATAAATGGCAGCCACTTTTCTATTAAGGGGGTAGCGTAAAGCTCGAAATTGACGATATTTTTTTTGTATTCTTATTTTTTCAGCTCTTCCAATAGGGATTCTTCAACATTATAATTAAAAGGATAGTGCGAAGTGTGAGGGATTTTTGTTATGCTGTTCAAGTATGATAAAAAAAATTTTTTTATTATACCTTGTATTATACCCAAAACACACAAAATCGCTGAAATATGTAGTTTTTGCTTTTCAACTGTAATTATGCAATATCATCTTTATGTTGTTCAAATGTGGTTATGGTTGTAATATGATATATCTTTATGATCTTTTCAAGAAATAAAATTGGACAATCCTTAAGTAAAGTCAGAAAACTATAGATTTCATTTCCCCTTAAATCATCAACCCGACTCCTGTTATGACCAAAAGTCCACAAGTAATCTCAGCAAAAATATCTCACCAGGTCAAATCTGGTTGCGTATCATAACCATAGTCATTCACTGAATATTACAATGTTAACATATAACTGTTATTTGATGTATTATTAAAATAAACACTTATTTTGCGACTGAATCATCCTCTAAGTGCTATAAAATCATGAAAATATCATCATTAATCTTCCTCATCATCATCTTCTGAGTCGCTTGTGGTAGGTTCTTTGTTTGGGTTTTTGCATTGTTCACCTCCCATGCAAGTGCAGGCTTCTGTGCATGGCATGTTATTGTTCTTGCAGGCACATACGTGGCTGCGTTGACATGCAGACACTCTACACTTGCACGCGGTCAGCTCAACTAGTCCAACTGGAGCAGGGTCTTTGGTCATGAGGGTGGGCTGGAGAGTTCCATCTTCGATCCATTACCATCTGGCTTTGGTAGTGCTTGGTTGGAGAGCAATGACTTCTTCCAGATGAATGACTGATAGTTAGCTCGATAAATGTGTTGCCTAATACTGTCAGATGTTGGTGGTAGGCATTCACTCTTCTGCCTTTTCTGGCAGAACATCCAATATCTGATTTCGTCCGCCGTGTCACCTGCTGCCTGAGCTGTTGTGTACAGGGAGCATATGAACCGTTCACCAGCACGGACAGTATCCTCTGTCGGTGGGATAATATCTCCCTGTAGCCTGTAGGGGCTAAGAGAAAAAATAAATAAATGAAATCCGTCAAAATCTCTGATTTATGCCTCGGACACCACCCCCCTCATAGAAAAGTGGCTGCCATTTATTGTTGCTGCCACAATTCAACTGTACATCAGGGCTGGATTTGTTCTATAGATGTTCCCCAATCACCTGGAAGTGACAAACCAACTGTGTAGTGGGTGTTGCACGAAACCATTTTGAGCAGATTCTGGCTCCTGGACTATAACTATAAAGAAACAATAACGCATAGACGATAAAATAACGAGTTGAAATTTGACAAACACACGAATGGAAAAAATAACTTCACTTTGGATGCCCGGAGAGAACCAAGCCTCAAGGTAGGAAGCGTCAACAACTAGGTCGCGCGGCACGAACTACTCGACTATTTTATACAGGTATGAAAGATTAACATCGAGAATCTTCCGAGGGACACACTATAGGTACACACACGTAAGATAAATACAGTTTCGACAAAAATACAAATGTGAACAATTACTTAACTTCGAGCGTGCGTGAAGATCGTGGAACAGCTTTTGTGCAGGATGCAACTTTGAGAGGGATGAATTTCCTAAAAAGGTTGATCTACGAGGTCTACATAGGTTCAGAGCCTGGAATCACAAACACGAAGGGAAATCGAGAGCATCATGTTGCAATCATTTGCTTGCTAACCAGCTATGTTTATGTATAAAAAGACATTTTTTGCTGCTGGGGGTAAAATCTACAGTACATTTACAAGGCAATTAAAAGAAAATACCTTTAGAGTCGGATTTCAAACCCAGTCGTGTACCTAGTAACCGTGAGCAAATGTGTCATGGTGCTTGCTTCACGCCAAAACGCCTGTGGTTACAGGTTGATGCTTTTTTCGTGATTTCTGCTCAAAAGGATAAACAATAATGGTATGGGGTAAAAGGAGGAAAGCAAAATCGAATGTGCATCCATGAAGCAGCTCCAGGTGAGCTAGCAAAGCTTTTGATTCGGCTTCCTACAGGTTCAGCATTCCCACCACAGCTGCCACGTGTGCTCCCCGGAATGCCAGAGTTACCTACACTTAAGCTGTTTTGGAGTGGCTCATTAGCACCAAAGTAAGGAATATAATAGGCACACTTGTAATGAGCATGCTGAAGTGCACTTGCTTAAAATATCCTGATGCAACAAAGGCCACAAATTAAAAACAACAGTCTACTCTACAACCTGGTCTAAAGGATCACAGGCACAATCGTGATGCAATCACAATGGGGAGCGCGAACCCAACAAGGCCAAGATGAATTATAGCAAGCTGATGATCGGTTTCGATTTCTCTGGATATCATCAAAACAGTTCATTCCAAGCAGTGATGCCCATCATGAATCACCTAAAAGCTATGATTATAAAAGGGAGCTTTCCTCTTTGCCACTTGTTACCTTTGGCTACTGCCAGCTTAAATGGCACACAGATTCATGATGTGAATGTTGTGTAATCTGATGTGCAACATACACTTGCAGTGGATATAATATTTTGGCATTGGCATTCAGGAAAGGTGAGATATGGGTACAATTCAGGTGCTGTCGGCCATATGACAATCTTACTGATAAACGGGGGGCATCAGTGGCAGTGTTTGACTTCATTTTTTAAAAACATAATGTGAGGCTCGTGTACACAGTCAGATAAGAGGATTCACATTTTCGGATTCTTGAAAAATTAGCTCACCCGGTATGTTGAAATGTTCATTAGTTGTTCCACCCACGTGAGTTGGATTTTTCAAGCATCCTTTCATTTCTGAAATAAAGTGTTAATGCGAAAGGTTAGCTATCACAATGAAATCCAGTTAGCTTTTTGTTTAGAGATGATGTCATCTCGTTTAATGTGCTTCTAACTTCCCTATTTGGCTCCATGGTTATCATAATGAAAAATAACACAGATACAGCTCAGAGCTAATGCACTCACGTTTGAGCTACAGTGGCCTGCAAAATTATTCATCCCCCTCCAATGTTTTCACATTTAGATGACACCTGAGCTTATTTTATGCTTTAAAATCAAAATTTATATATAGTCTTCACAAACTACTCCAAAGTGATCAAACTAAAAAATTCAGATAAATGTGAATAAGTCAGATTAATAGAAGAAAAATCAGATGATTCTGAGTTGCATAAGTATTTAAACCCTTTGCCTATTTAACCCTAAATGTCTTCATGTGCAAATTATTTGTTTGAAAGGTTACAAAGTGAGTCTAATAGGTTTCACCTGTATGTAATCAGTGGTTTAACTTAACAATTCAGCTCCCCCACTTATCTAAGGAGTTTTAAGGTCATCTCACTTGGTCAACCAACAAGGCAATCATGAAGACCAATGAGCTTTACAAAGAAGTCAGACATGAAGTGGTGGAGAAGCATCGTTCAGGAGAGGGTTATAAGAGGATGTTAAAGTCACTCATTATCCCTTTGACTATGGTGAAATCCATCATTAAGAAGTGGAAGGCATATCATACCACCCAGACTCTACCCAGGTCAGGTCACCTATCCAAACTCAGCAGCCGGGCAAAGAGGAAACTGGTTTGGGATGTCACTGTAAATCCAACAATTACTATGAAAGATCTGCAAGGCTCTATGCCCGAGATGGGTGTCAGTGTTCATCAATCAACAATATCCTGTTTCCTTCACAAACATGGCCTCTGGGGAAAGGTGCCAAGAAAGAATCCTTTACTGAAAAAGACGCTTCTGAAAGCTCGTATGGAGTTTGCAAAAAGCTGCAGTTTAATGATACTGCAGGCATCTGAAGAAAGGTTTTGTAGTCAGATGAGACTACAATTGAACTTTTTGGTCTAAATTCAAAACGTTACATCTGGCACAAGCCCAACACTGCACATCACTCGGTCAACACCATCCCTACTGTCAAGCATGGTGGTGGCAGCATCATGTTATGGGGCTGCTTTTATCAGCAGGAACTGTCAAGCTCGTCACAATAGAAGGGACAATAGATGGTGCAAATTACAGGAAAATCCTTCATGAAAACCTGCTTGAGTCAGTCATGAATCTGAAACTGAGTAGGAGATTCACATTTCATAAAGACAATGATCCAAAGCACAAAGCTAAAACCACACTGGAGTGACTGAATAAGAAGAAAATAAATGTTCTTGAGTGCCCCAGTCAAAGTCCTGACTTGAACCCAATTTAACATTTGTGGCGAGACTTGAAGATTGCAGTCCATCGACGATCTCCATAAAATTTGGCAGAACTAGAACAATTTTCATGTCAATAATGGACAAAGGTTTCGCCATCTCACTGTGCAAAGCTGGTAGAGACCTTTGCAAAAGACTCATAGCAGTCATTGCTGCAAAAGGTGCTTCCACCAAGTACTGACCGTGGGGGCTGAAAACTTTTGCAACCTGTGAATTTTGATTTATACAAGTTTTTTTGCAGGTATTCCTGACATATAACCTCCTTCAACTGTAACTGTTTTTAATTGGATCTCATCAGATATGAATAAAAAAGTTCATTTGGTAAAATTGTTTCTACATAATTCGTAAATCATCTAAATTTTGCATTATTGGTTGGGGTGAACACTTTTGCAGTTCACTGTACATCTTGCTTGTGTTTAATTAGCAACCCGACTCCAAACTGTCATCCTGGTTTTTCACAAGCTGGGCGTTACATCACTGAGCAAACCGTCCACGAGATGGGATGTTAATCTAGAAACCCGTCTGCTAGCATCAATTGCTCCTGAACCGTTAGAGACGCCAGCTGTCTTTCGCAAAGATTAGGCGATTGCCCCCTCACCCTGACGAAATTCCTGCCACGACTATACCACCAGAGCGAAGGCAAAGACAAATCACCCAGTGCATTTGCTTGCCCAGAAAGCTACTTCAGAAGTCCCCGGTAACCTGGAAATGATATGGGATTAAATATCATGGCAAGGCTATGGGATTAATCAAATCATAATGCTCAAATGACAACACTGACAATGACAATGACAATGAGTTTTAATTCTGTTCACTTCTGTATGTTTGCAGTTCGCAACAATGTTAATACTTCCTTGTTTAATGAAACTTTCTGATGCTCACATTTTTTAAAAAAGTGTCACGACAAACCACTAACTTTGAACTATTTTAGCACCAATGGATGCTGTTCAATGGATTGGAACTGTTGCTAACATGTTTGGAGCAATTTTTAATGGAAAGCACATTTTTATCCCCTTCAATGTAACTGTATGATGTATACATTTTCAGAACAATAATATTTTGTGTGAAAAATGGGTCTTCATAATGTTTACATTTTTACAAAACTTTTTTACCTGGAAATATCAGTTTTAAATATTTCAGCTTGAATTAAATTTTGTGATTGTTACGTTTCTTGACCAGAATTGGTACGATAATGGTTAAAGCGTTCATTATGATCGGTCTGGGAGGTTCGCTTTTCATTCCTACACTGGCCGAATAATAATCAATAGTTTAATTTTTTTGTGCTACTTCCTTAATTGACAATGCACAGATGCATTTTCTTCGAGGGGAGCTCCAAAAGATGTAGTTTGCTCCCCATAGTGGCTAACCCGATTATTTTTGTACCCCTCCCCAAGGAGTAGCCTAAACAAGATGGATGGACATATGCCTAGGTCACAACATTGACTAATCAAGTGTTGAGTTAGATATTCCTTTGCTTATATTTAGGTTCATTCTTCTTCATAAAAAGAGCAAACGAGGCACAACTTATATCAAGATCCTCTCCCAGAGTTCAGTTTATCTTCTATTCTTTATCTTCAGAAAATTTTACTATTTCTCTCTCTCTCTCTCTCTCTCTCTCTCTCTCTCTCCCCCTGCTGTCCGTTTGTTGTTGGGTGTGGCAAGATGGCAGCTGTGCATGTGTGGTGAGGTGTGAGCTGCTCCAACCTTCGACCTTTCTACCCCCCACCCCTCATGCTCGTTGTTCTTACCTTCTGTTTTTCCATTTTTCTTTTTAATCCTCACGTTGTCTACTCTCTGTCTGCCCCCACCACTCCATTTCAACAAACACGCTACTACAACTCCTCCCCCCTCCCCCCAGCTCCCCGCCCGCGCTGCCCTCCCTCTGCCCCCTCCCTCTCCCCCCCCCCCACATACCTCCCTCCCCCCCCCCCCCACACCCCACCCCCCCCCCCATTACGTTCCTCGCTTGTGTTGCTGTCTCGATTCTTTTTTCTTCCAGTTTCTTCTACTTTTCCTCTGAGATACACAGAGAGAGAGAGAGCCCACGCCTTTCGGTGAGGTCGACGGGTGAGTGGTATTCCTATCGACACTCTAAGGAGTTGCGATGGGTTTTCGCCCCTTTCCTCATTAAGAGGTGTGTTTTACCGCGTTCGTTTTCTCGTGCTGGTACATGCCGAGTGGCGTTTTCTTTGCGGTTTTTCCCCCCTGCTTTTACTGTACTGTACTAAAACTGTACCCGACCCCGACCCCTCCCTTTTCCCCCGACCCCTCCCTTTTCCCCCGACCCCAACTCGGCTTAGGCCGCGTAATTTGATTTAGTAAAATGTCGACACGTTCCCCGTATGCGGCTTTCGAAGCTCTCACACAGAAGCATGGCGTGGTGTGTGTTCCTCCTGATGAGGTTAGTGTGGAACACATTGTTATTGCTATTGGGAATATCATTGGAATGGAAAAGATCCGTGCAGCGTCACGAATGAATAAACGTATCGTGGTTTTTTTAGCCGAGGAAAGCCTCGTGCATGAGGTTGTCGCAGCTGGTCTGTCCACAGACAATGGACATTTCGTCTTGGTTTCCCCACTCGATACCCCAGCTGTCAAAATATTCCTATCCAACGCCCCCCCGTTTCTAGAAAATGAGTCGATGTTAGCGGAACTATCACGCTATGGTACAGTCGTGTCCCAGATCAAGATGCTGCCGCTGGGCTGTCGGAGTGAACAGGCGAAGCACGTCATGTCTTTCCGACGCCAGGCATACATTGTACTTCCCACATCCAACGTGGATAAAGTATTGTTGCGAATATGGAATTTGGCCTCCATATCCGCTTGTAAATATTCCCCTATTTTCTCCAATACTCCCCAACTTTCCCCGATCCCCCATTCCCTAGTCCCATTGCATGTAAATAACAATCAGTAGAGCCGACCTTCTCCTTATTCCCCCATTAAATGTCGTGCCCAGGTCCACCGCACCACACGTAGACAACTTTCGGACATCTTCCTAGTTATTCTTATTCTATGTCAGTTAAGGCCTCGTCTCCATTAATTATGACTCTTCGTTGCACCAGAATGTGATTATATGGCATCAGTAGTGAGTTTAGGACCTTTCCCATACCTCCTTCCATCTTCTTCCCCAACAATTACAACAACAACAGAGGAGATGGCGGCGGAGCGGGGGAGGATGCGTCCTCACACCGGCTCGATTAGCGCCATAGACCATGCGCTCCACGGGGTTACCACGAAGGGGCTCCTTGTCAGCTCCTCGTCAAGGGCGGAGCCTGGTAAGCCCCCCGCACGCACCCAATGAGAAGCAACGTGCCGATTCCACGAGGCGGAGCTAACGAGCCGAGGGCGTGTCACTCCCCGCCGGATATACGCGGCCCCGCGCCGGATGTGACGTCAGATGCGCACCCAGCTTGGAGAAGGAAAGCCACCTGCGAGCGCTGAGTCAGATGCGCCTCAGCTTGGAGAAGGAAAGCCACCTGCGAGCGCTGAGTCAGATGCGCCCCCAGCTTGAGCAGACAAGACGCCATCCGAGCGCTGCGACCTCCCCGCATCTCTGGACCGGACCGAGTCGATTCTGACCTTTGAGCCCAGGTGCACCTGGAGCCATCGCTACCCGCCTGTCCTTTCCATCAATCCCCGTGTGAGTCAGCTTTGTCCCGTTTATCTGTCGTCTGTTGGGAATAATATAAGATTGTGTCTAAGTGCTTGTCTTTCTATGCTGTCCCTCTTGTAGTTGTAATCTAACCTTCCGCCTTAATATAACCTCCTCCGGAGGTCTTGAGAACTGAACCCCTGGTGTCGTATTGTGTTATTGTAATCCAGCCGGGTGTCTTCTTTTTCTTATTGAGCCAGCATCGCGCGACTTCGTCAACGTCGAGTATAGTCGGGTAATTTGTGCGGACACGACGGCCATTCCGCTCGGCCCACTTTAACATCAAAGTCGTGTCTGTAACAATTGGTGTCGGGAGTGAGATTCGAGGCCCGACCAAATTTTGAAAAAAAAAAAAAAAAAAAAAAAAAACGAATAGAGGAAAAAAAAATTTGGTCAAAATTTGGAGCGGCCGAAATTTGTTTTGTTTTACGAAACTCGAATTTTGCAAGTCGCGCTATGGCGGATCAAGACGGCTGGGGTCCGGTAGGGGAGAGTGAAGCAGGGTCGGTCCAGGACCAAATTGAGGGACATGAGGGACATGAGGAGAGCGAAACAGCGGGGGTAGCAGACGCGCGAAATGGCGCCTCGCACATAGCTACGGCGGCCGCACCCGCTGCACAAGTGGGAGGGATGGCCCAGATGCAGGTCCTCATGGAGCAATTTATGGCGCAAATGCAGGCGTCCCTCAAACTGCAGAGTAACCAATTGGGGAACCGGATGGATGCTCAGAGTGAGCAAATGAGGGTTAATAGTGGGCGAATGGAGGGCCAAATGGGGGTAATGGGAAACCAAATGGGGGTAATGAGGGACGAAGCGAGGGGTATCGGTGAGAAGTTAGACAATAATTTTGAGGAGTTAGACAAGAAAATTGGGAAGTTAGACAATAATTTTGAGGAGTTAGACAAGAAAATTGGGAAGTTAGACAATAATTTTGAGGGGTTAGACAACGGGATAAAAGAAGTGAAAAATGGGTTAATGGGGGTAGAAAATAGAATGGCTGCCCAGGAGAATCAGATAGAGGGAGTGAAAAATGGGTTAGAGGGGTTAGAAAACAGTATGGAAGGCAAATTGAGGGACATGAGGGACCAAGCGGAAAGGGAAGTTAAACAAATGGAGCAGCAGATAGAGGGGGTCAGAATGGGGGTAGAAACCAAACTGGATGCTCACAGGGAGGAAATGGAGCAGATGAGGGTGGCATCTGGGCAGGAGATGCAAGTGATGGGAGAGGAGATCAGAAGAGGAGTGAGTGAGGAGGTCGGAGGAGTGCGCGAGGAGGTGAGGCACTGTAAGGAGCACATGGAGAAGGAGGTGAGAAAGGGGACTGTAAAGTTACAAGGGGGCATAGAGGACCTGACGCAGGAGGTGGAGCAGCTGACGGTGGGACAGACGGAGTTAGTGGAGCAGGTTCAAAGGAACACTGCGGTATTAGGAGGTTTAAAGGCGACACAGAAAGAAGTAAAAGATGACTTGGTAGCGACGAAGAGGGAATGTCAGATGGTACGTGAGGGACTGACAACGAGGTTGGACGAGGTGATAGAGGTAATGGAGACGAAGGACCGGCAGGTGAGGACGCACCTGGAAACGGTCAAGGTAGCCTTAGAGGATGAGCTTGAGGATACGTACCGGGGAATAAAAGAGGTGAAGCAGAAATTAGAAGAAGTGGAAGAAGGGATGAGCGAAATTAAGAAGCCACGGAGAGGGGATAAGAAAGAGATAAAAGAGGAGATAAAAGAATTGGTCCAAAGTCTGTGTTTGGATCGTGATGATGTGCTCATTAACCGGATGAGGGATTCGCAGGTGATGGAGGAGAAGCGAAGAGGAAGAGGACCCGGTGTAAGTGGTGACCAATATGGTCGTGCGTATGATGCGCCAGGGGATTTAAGAAGCTTGGGGGTCGAGATAGACCCGGGTGTTCGTGAGAGGCCGTTGGTGAAGTGTGCGACAGGTCTGGTGTGCGAAAGAGGAGGTGTGCGAGAAAGTCCGACTCTGGGGTGTGTGAGGAAAAAGTGCGTGCCAAGGAGTGAGGGTGCTGGCGAGAGTGAGTCGGTCGTAGCGCGTGTGCGAGGGGGCACATGGAAGCGCGGTGTGGTGAGTGTTACAGAGGATGTGACGGGAGAGTGTGCGCGAGGAAGGTGTGTGACGGACAGGTGCATGGGGAAAGAGTGCGCTGTCAAAGGCAAGGAAGAATGCACACCTGTGGGGAGTGTTACAGAGGGTGTGACGGGAGAGTGTGCGCGAGGAAGGTGTGTGACGGACAGGTGCATGAGGAAAGAGTGTGCTGTCAAGAGTAAGGGTGAGTGCGCTGTCAGGAATGGAGGTGAAAGTAGTGAGAGTGACATGGAGCGTGAGTTAGTTGTGACAGGTGAGCGAGGATGTACACCTGGGATGGAAGGATGCACACCTGGAATGGTAGAGCGTGAGTGGGAATGCACGCTGGAGTTGGTGGTGAGGCACGTGGTTGGGTGTGCGAATGAGAGCACACCTGTGATTGTCACAGAGGAGGTGACCGAGGAGGGGGCGCGAAGCGGTGTATTGGTGAGGTGTGCGACCAACGAATGTGTGCCAAAGTGTTCGGTGGTCAGGTGTGTGACCAAGGCTGTGAGTGGAATGAGAGTACCGAGGTGTGTAAGGAAAGGTACGAGGAGCATGGGCACGGCTGGATGTGTGAGCAAGGAACGGGCTGCGGGGTGTAAGAATCCAGGTGAAGCATCGACGTTAGACGGGATAGAGTTTAGAACGACTTATAGCCGAATCGGGCCCTCGGTGCGTGCTGGGCCTCGCTTTGAACGGCCGCGTCCAGGCTCCACTAGGCGGAGCTGGCAGCCCGATAGGAAGGGTCGTTATGGCGACCACGTTTTGTTGAGACGTGCCGGCAGGTCGAGATCGGGACATTGGATGGCTCCACGCCGAGGTGATGCGTGGGATCTCGGCCCGGGTAAGCCCCCGTCCCTGCACCGAGTGCCGGACGCATCCAGCCGCTGGCACAAAACAACCAGCATCCATTGCTTGGCTTTACGAAGCCGGGCTTTGGACGGGAATTGGCGCACCGAGAGGCAGTAGTGAGTAGACTGGGTGATGAGGTTAGTGTTTTGGACCCAAAATTAGAGAAAAACAAAATTTGACGATTGGCAAGGGATTGGCAGTAGTGATTGGCAGATGATGGGTAGTGATTGGCAAATTTTTAATTTGTTGAAATTTGATGTGCAAAATTGGTAGTGAGAGACCCCCGATGTGGTGGGATGGCATCCCTGCCACCCTTCCCCTGAGTGGGGGCAAAGGAGCTATAGCTTATGGGGTGTATGGCAGTGAAAACTAGCCCGGGGGGGTTAGGATATTGTGTGTAGGGATCTAGCGAAGATGACAGTAGGTAACGTTAAGGTTAGTTAGTGACTGATACCTGTAGTGGGGACGCAGGTAGATTAGTGTGGATTATAATGACGAGGGAGCGCAATAGTTAAAGGGACGACTGGGAAGCGCAAGTTTCAGAAGGGAGTAGTTAGCTGAGATGATGCTGTGTGTGTGAGGATTGAACAGGTGTGATTGCACAGGTGTGCAACTGGACAGGTGTGTGGAGTAGTGTATGAGTAGTGAGTGTTGTGGATCAGCGCGAATGCGCTTGGGGAGAGAAGGGTGCCGGTGGCACCAGGTGTGAGAGCACAGGTGTGCAGGTACAGGTGTGTGGAGAGAGTTGGAGTAAGTGGTACGGAGTGGTGTGCATGGTGCGAAGGTGTGGATGGGGGAAGAGTGGACCCCCATCACGGATACCCGGGGCGGGTAGTGTAAGTGTTAGGTAGAGGGTGCAGGTAAATTGTGGTTGGATATTGGCATCTGTGGTGCGGTTGCAGAATGGTGTTGTGAATGGGTGCATTAGTGTTGTGGAAATGGCTGGGCGTGTAGCCTGTTAGTGTGTGTAGTTGGTTGAGCACTCCACCACTGTGAGGATGTCGGCCAGGTGAGGCCGCAGGTGGGCTCTGGGAGCCGGTAGAGTTGTGGATGGGGCCCGAGGATCCGGAGGACGGACCCGGGTAGCCCAGTGCCAGAGAGGGCACCGAGTGGGGAGAGTGCCAGAGGGCCTTCCCCAGGTAGTTAGGTTAGGGTAAGGAGCAGGTAAGCTCGGAGGCAACTGCAGTGGTGGAGGTGTGCAGGTGGGTAGACCCACTGGGAGAGGTACACGTCGCAGCCCAGAAATTGTACGAGGGCACCGGGAGATGAATCGGGGGAGTGAGACCCCAAATTGAAGAGCACCACAGTTTGGCCAATGGGAATTGGTTTTTAGAACCCATAGTGTAAGAGGGCCAATGGTTTGGCCGGAGAAAGCCCCCGGGTAGTGTAAAGTTGTTAAAGTCATTTAGGAGATAGTTAGGATTGATGAACCTGTCGCACCATACGCAGCCACTTACCTGTGGTGATGATGATGACTCCACACCTGTGTTTTCTTTGTTTGTGTTGCAGAAATGAGAATTGCTGTTGGATTTGTGAGACGCATCACGACGTGGATGAGACATTGGGGTGATTCCATCTCTCCCTCCCTAGGAGGGACTGATGATGAATTGGTAATGGCAAATTATGATGTTGAGTTGGAGATGGCAAATTTTGATGAGAGTTGAAAATGGCAAATTTGATTGGTTAGGAGGGAGAGAAGACGAATTTGGTTTATGGGAGGAACGGGGAAGACAGTAGGGATGTTTGTTGATTTGTAAAGTAGATGTTTATGGGTAGTGTTGTGTTTTGTGGATACAGTAAGGGGTAAGGGAGGGGCCATGTAGGTTACCTGGTGGGGGGGGGGGGGGGCGTACGATAGGAACGTACCTGTCTCACCTGGTTCCCATGTGCCCCCAGTGTGCATCACCTTACATTGCGTGCACTTTTGCGCCCTTACCACCTTACTCACTTGTCTGCTTCTTTTGTCTCCCACCTCCGAGGATCTGGCTTTGGGGTAGAGAGAGAGGAGAGAGAGGTGCTGGCTGCGCAGTTGTGGGCCTGCACTTTCGCTGTTTGCTGCCGGGATCGATACACCATATGGACCGCAATGTTTGTGGCCACCCACAATGGACCGCAGTTCGTTTGCGGCCAAGCACCACCCGGGGATGGACCTATGGGTCAACGTGGCACCTATGCCATACAGGTGAACCACTAATAGTTAACACCACCAAGTGCACCACAAGAAGAGCAAGAGACACCTGCAGGGTTAGGGGTTGTCGAATTTATTTTTATTCCAATGAACAATGGTGACTGCACCGATTGGTGGTGGGGTGGTGCTGTTGATGCTCGGGAAGGGTGCTCTGCACGTTATTAAAGGCCGTCGGCCACAGAGCACTCGTGGGTTGGTGTATCGATGTTGGCAAGCGCGCTCTCTCTATGCATAACATCTGCATGTGTTCCTCCAAAAACAGGTCCTGGATCGTAGTGTAAATAGCAGCGTAGTCTTGTAAATAATGCTCCCTACCGGCTGTATGTTTAGTTTGAGAATTCTTTCCGGATTCGGTTATCCTGTGGGTGTGTTTCTGTGAGGAGAAGGGTGCAACGTCGCAGGGGGACATATTTACTCATTTGTGAATATCTGTAAAACTGTCGCACTCAGGGTAGAGTTAATAGTAGAGGGAACTACATTGCGTGCCACATTAAAGTAGGTAAAAATTTATCGGGTCGGGACGCCCCGAGGGTAGAGAAGGGTGCAATGTTGCGAATATGGAATTTGGCCTCCATATCCGCTTGTAAATATTCCCCTATTTTCTCCAATACTCCCCAACTTTCCCCGATCCCCCATTCCCTAGTCCCATTGCATGTAAATAACAATCAGTAGAGCCGACCTTCCCCTTATTCCCCCATTAAATGTCGTGCCCAGGTCCACCGCACCACACGTAGACAACTTTCGGACATCTTCCTAGTTATTCTTATTCTATGTCAGTTAAGGCCTCGTCTCCATTAATTATGACTCTTCGTTGCACCAGAATGTGATTATATGGCATCAGTAGTGAGTTTAGGACCTTTCCCATACCTCCTTCCATCTTCTTCCCCAACAATTACAACAACAACAGAGGAGATGGCGGCGGAGCGGGGGAGGATGCGTCCTCACACCGGCTCGATTAGCGCCATAGACCATGCGCTCCACGGGGTTACCACGAAGGGGCTCCTTGTCAGCTCCTCGTCAAGGGCGGAGCCTGGTAAGCCCCCCGCACGCACCCAATGAGAAGCAACGTGCCGATTCCACGAGGCGGAGCTAACGAGCCGAGGGCGTGTCACTCCCCGCCGGATATACGCGGCCCCGCGCCGGATGTGACGTCAGATGCGCACCCAGCTTGGAGAAGGAAAGCCACCTGCGAGCGCTGAGTCAGATGCGCCTCAGCTTGGAGAAGGAAAGCCACCTGCGAGCGCTGAGTCAGATGCGCCCCCAGCTTGAGCAGACAAGACGCCATCCGAGCGCTGCGACCTCCCCGCATCTCTGGACCGGACCGAGTCGATTCTGACCTTTGAGCCCAGGTGCACCTGGAGCCATCGCTACCCGCCTGTCCTTTCCATCAATCCCCGTGTGAGTCAGCTTTGTCCCGTTTATCTGTCGTCTGTTGGGAATAATATAAGATTGTGTCTAAGTGCTTGTCTTTCTATGCTGTCCCTCTTGTAGTTGTAATCTAACCTTCCGCCTTAATATAACCTCCTCCGGAGGTCTTGAGAACTGAACCCCTGGTGTCGTATTGTGTTATTGTAATCCAGCCGGGTGTCTTCTTTTTCTTATTGAGCCAGCATCGCGCGACTTCGTCAACGTCGAGTATAGTCGGGTAATTTGTGCGGACACGACGGCCATTCCGCTCGGCCCACTTTAACATCAAAGTCGTGTCTGTAACAGTATTAAACGTGGTAATTAAATTCCGTATAAAAGATCACGACTACCAAGTATATGCGTCAACCGAGACATTAAAATGCTTCACTTGTGGAAAGTTCGGACATTTAAATGTTTCTGTCCCCAAACTGCATCCTCTGTGACCGAGCAGACAGGCTCTCTGGACAATACTGTGCCCCCTCTACCTCTCAACACTGACGGACAAACTACCCCAACTACTATCTCAGACCCCCCAATACCTCCCAACACTGACGGGCAAACTCCCCCAACTACTGTCTCAGACCCCCCAATACCTCCCAACACTGACGGGCAAACTCCCCCAACTACTGTCTCGGATGACATCGTACCAAATTTAACGACCGCTGCTAATACGAACATGAACATCTGGGATGGGTTTACACTTGTCTCCTCATTAAGGAAGAGAAAAACACCCCAGGATTCATTTACACCTCGTAAAGAAAAGGTGGTGGTTTTTCAGTCAAACACTGCTGGAATGCCTCTGTCCGACCAAACTACTACCAGCAACCGGAACGAACTGCTCATGCATGAGAATGTAGATCCCCAGCCCTTACCTGAGACTTTCCCCCACAATGCAACGGAGGAAAATTACATCCCTCCTCAAGGGAAAAGTAAAACTGTTCCGTGTCCTGTGAATGATGCCGAAGTGCATCAAGACCCGATTGTAAAAATAGGAGGAAACCCGATAGCAGAAAACCCGATCGTACCTCCAGCACCCCCAATTTCTGAGCACAATGAAAATATTCTAACCCCAGCAGTACCTGTGCCGGCGGTCTTACATAACATGCCTGAGCACATTGGTAAAACTGATAGAGAACCTCAAACTGTCAAACCGGTTACGGTTTCCCCCTCTCCCCCCCCCCCCCCACTACCCGAGGCTCCTTTAATTCCACTACCCCCTCCTGCTCCTATTAATATGGAGCAGGATGACACCTGCACAGCACAAGTTACCTCAGAGCCCCAAGAACCAGGAATTGAAAGTTCCCCAGACATTGGTTCCGACATGTCCGATGAGGAATCTTACGAAATTGAGGAGTTCCCTACAACAAGCGAATCCAATGTATTGCCAGCCCAAATATTGAAATTCCTCAACCACACTTTTAGAAAGAGACATGTAGACATTAAAGATCACTTTTCTGACCTGCATGGGTTTATCGACACGGCAAGGAACATCATCCGCCGGCCTAGCGACCACCATTTCACAGAAGCCCAATGTAGCAGGCTAAAAAAGTACATTGTGAGAGCAAAAGATGAACTAAAAAAATGAGTTTTGGAAGCTTAAATATAAATGGTGGCGCGAGTCAGCTGCGCAAACTCCAAGTGGTGAACCTTGCACTACAGAAAACATTAGACGTACTTTTCCTACAGGAAACCCATACTACGCCAGCGTCCCATGCAGAATGGAACCGGATGATGAAAACGACCAATTTTTTTAGTGATTCCAATTCCCGAACTGCGGGAGTGGCTTTTCTTTTGAATCCCCATTTCCATCCATCAAAACTTTCCTTTAAAAACATAAACCCAGGGCACCTAGCCTCCCTAGAATTTGTTATTAATAACATAAATTTTACTTTGTTGAACGTTTATGCCCCCTTCAAATAGCACGGAGCGGCAACGCTTCTACGCTAGATTCGGGCCTTATATGAGGCAAATAGACCTGCGCAGGTGTATTATAATGGCAGGTGATTTTAACGCCACTCTGCAACCAAACCTAGACAGGAACGGTGCGGAACCCCATCCCGGACGGACCCGCTAAATTATTAGCAGAGATAATATAGGCTATGAGCCAGACCCTCAAATTTTCGACATTATGCTCAATCAGAGGGAGGATGGCTAACAGTTATTTTTGGCAAGGCCAGGGACCCTAGTGCTGAAAGAAATGTGATAGCAGTGTGAAACTCTTAGCCGTATCTGTGTTATCATCACATTTGTCAGACCACCTCAATAACGCTTTCGGTAATTTTTCCGCCTAAGATTTAGGGGGTAGGGTTCGTTTTGGGGCTTTCAAATAATATCTCCTATATGTATCAGTTAGTGTTGTATACCAGGTGAAAGGTAATTGAATTATCTTTCACATGATGTATAGAAAGTGCCTGTGTGATATATAGTAACCTCTTTATGATCATTAAAACATAATTATTTCCGCCAACCCTAAAAAATTTATCACAAAATCCCCAATGAAAACAAAATTAGGCAAAAATTCAGTTTGGCAGATATTAAATGAATTTTTGAATTTGAGAAACACACAGTATGATTAAAGTCAAATTTGGGCCTTAAATCTCATACACCTTGATAAAGATGAGAAAATCCAATATACAGTAGTTGCTGTAACCATGACCTAAAATCCATAAATGTATATCTTTCCGCTCTTATGATATATTGATTTACATTTTACGATTTTTGACCGTCAGCATGTATATAGTTTGTATACCATTATTGGTCTAAAAATAGTATATATAATATTGGGATGTCAGCCATATATAGGCCAAAAAGTACTGAAATTGGTGTCAGAAATGTCTAATTCTAAAAATATGAAGGCATTATGACCAAACTGTATGTGGTGTTCTTGAATATACCACAGACGTATGATGCATGTGATGATTAACCTACTCCATGTATATGTATGTATCCTGATGTACCCTAACTTGGCGAGATAATTTACATCATATTCATGCAAACGTTTTTAGTCTTGTAGTGTTGTATGGTTCTCTTATATTACCAGCTATACATAAAGTAAACCAAAGGAAAACAATGTACTTTCTATTTAAGCAACATATATTTATAGACATCATACCATAAAGTACACGAGTTATCAATTCAGCGTACACCATATTTGTTACACATATGTACATGATCTTTCTCCATTCAGTTCTACAATTCAGAAGTTATCCTCGTCATCGTCGTCGTCTTCTTCATCGTCTTCTGCCGAACTGTCATCACTCTCACCATACACTCTCTGGTTGTCACATGTGGTGAGTTTGCACATGTCTGTGCACTTCAAACCACTGGCCATGCAGACACACATGGGTAGTGTGCATCTTTTCGAACAGGTGCATGCCAGTAAATCCAGAACCGCCTGTGGTGCGGGCTGTCCTTGCATCCAGTCGACTGCCAGCTGCACGCGACCATCCTGGGTATCCCAGTGCCATCCTTTCCCGATTGGACTCGGTACTGCTGGATCCATCTTGAGACTCCTCTTCCAAATAGCGGCTTGATAGTTGGCTCGCTGTGCATGTTTGGTTAAGCAGTCTTTGCACGGAGGTAGCTGGTGACTGTCGATCTCTCCCCTCTTGGCACAGAACAGGTGATATCTCAAGTCATTCACCTTCACTGTCCCCGACTTCGGTGCGTACATGAGACAAGTGAAGTTCTCCAATTTATCCATCAGTTCCTCACTGACGTCCCAGTCCTCTCCCAGCTGTGTACATGCATCCTGCACATCTTTGTTGGTTCTGATGAGTTTTAGTGCAGTCAGTTTTCATGAAAGTGGATGCTGCTTGGTAGGACTGTTTGCTCATTTAAGTTTGCTGCAAGTTTTTGAAGACATAGTGCAGTGTCATTTTCCTCCAGTTGAGTGTAGGATATTGCATGTCCAAGATGGTTCAATGTGCGAATTAGTTCTACGTTCCCTGTGAGAGTCTTAACTGCATATGGGAGCAACATGTGTTTCGGAGGCTTTTGTTGTCCACAGCTCACTGCATAGATAATGTCCTGGCTGAAAGATTGCATCAGCATGATGACCCTGTTTGATGGAAGCTCGTTTTCCGGATCTCTAGTCAAGAGGCCAAGCATAAAGCGCTGGAGATAGACGGGAACGACGAAAGAGTCATTGTCGACGTCGGCTGGATGATAGAGCCATGGAGTTGGTTTGTTATCCTTCCTTATCATCGATCTGATGTGTGTCGATGTCTGATCAATGACTTTGGACATGTTTGATGATTTCCCTTTCCAAATGCTCAGTTGTTGTTTAAGTGTTTGTATTTCTTTGACAGCATCTTGTAGTGTTACATTATCAGGTACGACAATCAGTTTTCCACTGTTGTCTTGAAAGATGTGAACGCTATTTCCAAGATCAGTTTCCAGTTTCCGTGCGAGGTTTTTTCTTGTAGCAGTTCTTATCCCATGCAACCCTCTTGATGTCATTATCGATTGTAGGTGCTCTACCAGCGTTGTCATCCTAACAATTTCCTTATTCGGGATTATATGGTTCCGGATGTATACTAGCAACTCATTGTATGCTTCTTCTTCAGTGTAGTCAGATTCGTTTGTGGCGGCCGTGTTTCTGTCATGTGCATCTTTAGTGCTTGGTCTCGTGTAACTTCTGTAGCAAGAGAAATGGTATCGTGCTTCAGCTGCCACAATGTCTCTACTTGTGGCAGCCATGATTTTCGTGTCACATTTACGCACGGCGCTGTTTCGCAGTGTTTCATCTGCTCTCAGATCAACAGCCTTGCTCAACTTTTCACGGGATGACGTTCCCTTGCACCACTTGGTCTTTCCACAGAATATACAATCCGGTTCATAGATGCGTGATTCCGAAGATGCCCTTCTGGCTTGTCTCTTGCTCGCTGAACATGTTGCAGCAGCATCGTCGGTTAAATTGGATTCAGCTTTTCGTTTCAGTGCTTCCAAATCTCGCTTCATGGTGAACACGCTCCTGCACTGCCTGTGGTAGAATACTCGGGGAATCTCCTTCTCTGGCAGCGACTGAGCAAGGTCGAGAATGGGTGTATGGTTCCGTATTTTGGCCGCATCCAGCAATGTAGTCCACGAATCGAATGTTTGAGGGCTTATGAGTGGATCTTCTGGTTTGACATCTAACGATAGCTTATGAATGATACAAACGTCCTTGGGAACTTTCTGAGTGATCGCAATCTCCATTGCAAGTATTTGTTCAATTGTCTATCTGCGGTACACTCTGTTTCACCACCACCAATATCACCACCACCGTCTCACCTGGAAAGACACATAATATCGAATGAGACCACCACCACCACCACTACTACAAATTAGCATCAGTTGCTATAGTTGCTTAAAAATGTATTCTGCACCAACAAATCTACAAAGAGAAATACATTAGATGTCGTGCACCGCTGTCATGGTTGCAAATCACCTAAAATATAATGAAAATATTGACATTGATGACAACATTTGTATTAGCATGTCTACACATATTGCATTGAATTTCATAGCACATCATGCTCATATGTGTGAGGATATTGACTCTAATTATACTGTATGTGTGTCTCAAATCGAAACATACCTTTTACATACCTTTTGATTTTTGCCTATTTTTGTTCCTAAAATTGGGGATTTTGTGATGAAGTTTTGAGAGTTGGTGGAAATAATTATGTTTTAATAATCATTATAAAGAGGTTACTATAGATCTATACATCATTTCTATGCACTTTCTATACATCATTTGAAAGGTAATTCAATAACCTTTTACCTGATATACCACACTAGCTGATATATACACGTGATATTATTTGAGAGCCAAAAAACTAACCCCACCCCCTAAATCTTAAGCGGGAAAAATGACCCGAAAGCGATAAATGGGTGATCTGACAAATGTGATGATAACACAGATACGGCTAAGAGTTTCACACTGCTATCACATTTTTTTCAGCACTAGGGACCTTGGCCTTGCCAAAAATAACTGTTAGCCATCCTCCCTCTGATTGAGCATGGTCGACCCCTCGGCTCATAGCCTAATAAGGGATTTTAAGCTTCAGAATCTTTGGCGGCAACAAAATCCCACGACGCATCAATTTACCTGGAGAAAGATCACAAACAACCAAGTATCCCTAGCTAGGCTCGACCGGATCTATATAAATTCACCATTTTTTAATCTCTCCCCTACCACTGGAATTTTGCCTTCTGGTTTTTCAGATCACCATTTAATTACTGTGAATTACCATTCACATCTGTCCTTGAATCGCCATTCTTTCTGGAAGCTTAATGTCACCATCTTAGAAAACCCCTCCTTTCGGGCTGCTTTTGAAGACGTATGGTCTGTTTTATTAAATCAAAAACACCAGTTTACAGATCGGCGTTTGTGGTGGGACAACATGAAGGCCCAATGTAGAGGATTTTGCCAACAATTGTGTTTCCTATGAACACAAGAGGAATGTAGAATAAAGGCTACTTTCGAAAAGGAAATTCTACAAATTCAAACAAATTAAAAAACTCACTCTTCTCCCCAACAAGAACTGAGACTGAAAGAAAAGAAAGCTTTCCTTAATACAATAATTGAGAACCAAACCCAATAGGCACACAGCCATAGTAATATATTGCTTTCTTGCATGACCTACAAAACGGGTGGACACGATTTTGGTATGAATTTATAGAGAATATTATAGGAAACATTCTGTCACTTTTCACACGAAAGATTTTGGTACGTTAATGAGTAATTTAGATTTTAATTAATTATTTACATGTTTAAAATATGCGCGTATCCTCGAACGGAAAATCCCAGAAAATAACCAATCGGAAGACGTGTTCAATATATCATCGGCAATTGGCCAATGACGACGGCCATACCGGAACGGTGCGGTAACGCCTTGAGACAACATGGCGGCCTCCAGTGATGAGGACGTGTTGTCTTCGAGTGACGAAAATACTCAAGAAAAAGAGTGTTTTATGTGCATCTTCCCGTCCAAAAAGTGCAAAATTGTCCAATTTTCAGACAAAACATGGTCCCGTCTCTTAGAATATGTCAACAAATGGAAGTCTTTGGATGGTTCTCAAGCAGAAATTGCGAGAGATTACGTTGCTCAACACTCGGCCGGATTCAGTGCAGATTCCAACACAGCGCTGTCGCCAGCAATACCACTTCACGGAGGATTCCATCAGCCGTGTTACGCACGCTTTACAGACTCCCAACGTGTTGAAAGAGTGATGAAAAGCATGAAAAATAAAGCCGATGACTTAGCCTCTACGGGTAGGTTTAAAACTTGCACTTTATAAGGTTAAAATTTGTTAAAAATCAATTATTCTCCAATGTTCTTATATTACTGGTTTTATGGGTTTTCCACATTAATTTTTGTTTGTGTGTGTGTGTGTGTGTGTGTGTGTGTGTGTGTGTGTGTGTTTTCTTTTTATACAGCAACCGTGCCCCAAGCTGATGTCGGTGGAGAAAAAGTTGAAGCAGAAAATACAAAACCAACAAAGAGACGGGCTCTTCATTCCAGCTTTGGTAGACCTCCAGTGCCAGCAAGATCACAGCATGTTCTACCAAACATATGTATCCTATGCCAGAAAGAAAAAACTATAAGATGCAGATCCACCCGCAAGAGAAAAAAGGAACACCTCGTCACATGTTCAACCATAGATGCTGTCCATTTACAGCAAGCAGCAGAAGACAGTGGAAATGTGTCACTTCTCATGCAGATTAAAGACAAGGATTGTGTGGCAATCGAAGTTAGGTACCACAACTCATGCTACAGGGACTTTACACGCTACCTGACCAGGCCAGCCAACACACAAACAGGAAGTGATACTTCTTATTCAGAAGCATTTGAAGTTTTCAGCAAGACAGTGAAAACTCGCATCATTGACAACAAAGAGATCATGAGACTTAAAAAAGTGAATGACTTATTCATCAAACAAATTAAGATACGCCATGGAGTTGAGGCAAATTCATATAAGTCTGGATACTTGAAGCACAGGTTATCAAAGAAATTTCCATAGCTATGTTTTATAACACCTCACATGAAATCACAAGGAGACATCGTCTATGTTAATGACATTTCTACAGCTACTCTTGTGGAAAAGCAGACAAACCTTCAAGAAGCCACGCAAAGCATGACCCACAGTGAAATGGATTCGACAACAGATGACACAGAAGCACCATCACAAGCAGGCCACCAATCACAAATGGGCTATGTGTATGCTGATCCAAATGCACTGCACAATACTTACATGACAGCATTAGATCTCAGGCATACAATCAGAGAAGTCAAACCTACTATGCCATGGCCACCGACAGCAGAACATCTGAATTTGAAAGAGGCAGAAGCAATTGTGCCCTGCAGCCTATACAATTTTTTAGCATGGGCAGTTGGCGCATCTGACGAGCCAGACACGGAGAATATGGTAGATGTATCTGCACCAATCCATAGAAAACTCCTGTCCATATCACAGGATATAATTTCTCTGGCTTCTAAAGGACGGAAACTGATGCATAAGCATATGTCACTTGCTATGACAGTGCGTCATCTATCAGGATCAGCCCAGTTGATAGGACTGTTAAATGGTTTGGGACACTCTGTTTCAAACTCTGTGATTTTAAATCATGATACAGCACTTGCTACATAAGAGGTTAGTCGCGGTGAAGATTCCCTTCCATCCACCATACAGCCAGGGATTCCAACCACGTTAGTATGGGATAACAATGACTTTGGATAAGAAACGTTATCTGGACGTGGAACTACCCACAACACAAATGGCATTGTCGTCCAGAGTAATATCAGTCCAAGAACGAATCAACCTAGGTCCTCTAGCACGAAAGATCCAGCTGTGAAAAGAACAAGAAACAGGTCAATGCAGCCGCCAGTGGTGAATCTAGCTACATACTACGGGGGAAAAAACGAAGGTCCAGTGCCGTTTGCAGAGCATGTTTCACTCCTTCAGTCTGCTAATGCACCCTTGCTGCAAAATCCTATGAAGGTCGACCTAGCCTACTACATTACAAAATTCAGAACAGACAAGATCTTGCCCTCTTGGACTGGGTTCAACCAGCTCCTTTCCCAAGTTGAGGTTTCACCAAAGTCTGTAATAGGCTATTTACCTGTCATTGATGGGAGCCCCACAGAAATGGACACAGTCCTTACAATTCTGCAGAGAAGTGTCGAGATTGCCGATCAGCTAAGCTTGGAGACGGTTGTCGTTGTGATGGATCAAGCAATCTATGCGAAGGCACAACTGATTAGGTGGAGAAATGCGCAGTTTATGAAGAGGCTGGTCATATGACTTGGTGCTTTTCACACAGCTATGTCCTTTCTTGGTTGTTTGGGAAAGCGCTTTAGAGATGCTGGCCTTCAAGATATCGTGATAGAATCGGAGATTGTTGCGACAGGCTCGGTAAATGGGGTGATGACTGGTAAGCACTACAACAGAGCAGTCAGAGCTCACAAACTGGTGGTGGAGGCAATGCATCAAATGCGACTCAATGCTTATCTGGACACCATTCCTGAAGAGGCAAACAGAGTAAAACAGCTGATGGCAGACTTGGCCCAAGCCTTCCCCAAACCTGAATATCAAGAAATCTTGAATGGAGAAAGATTTCATCAGTTTGAGACATCTTACAGTCAATTCATAGAAGCTTGCAACAATAAGCAGACCTTTGGATTCTGGAGTTCGTATATTGAGATGGTAGAAGTTCTCCTGCTCTTCCTGAGAGGTACTCGTGAAGCAAATTGGGAACTTCACTTGGCAAGTGTAAGACGTATGCTACCATGGGTGTTTGCATATGACCACCTCAATTATAGTAGATACCTTCCTGTGTACTGGCTTGAAATGTCTGATCTTGCAACTACCCACCCAACAATACATCAGCAATGTCTGGAAGGTGACTTTGCTGTTCAGAGGAGCAATAATGCCTTCGCCAAACTTGCTTATGACCAAACTATTGAACAGACAGCAAACCGTGACTCAAAAACAAAAGGAGGTATGACAGGTTTTACAACCAGTAAACGAACTGTAAACAGGTGGATATGGTCCCATCATGCAAGAGGCTTTATCGCTCGAGAATGTGAGGACATGGCAGGCAAAGAAGAGCAGAGCACAACACGATCAGATCTCCTGCAAAGCCGTATGAAACGGGATAAGGCAGATGTTAAGAAAATTGTGGATACAACAAACAGTATGGTCAATCCTTTCGACTATGAACAAGATGAGCTGATACACATCACGTCAGGAGCAGTAGCGACACAAGTTGTCCAAACTGATATGCAGACTGCGTATGAAAGGGGTGAAACAGAATTCACCAAGTTGTCCAGAGAGCGTCTACAAACAGGAGAAGTGGACTTGTTTGTCAGCATGAAACAAATGAAGCTGAAGACATTTACCAGTATGTCTAAGACTGTAAAATGCAGAGTACATGGAAAGGATGTCTCCCTGACAGCCAACAGAAATCTGCTAGCAAGACTGGTCGTGATTGGACGGTACAGGAATATTAATTTGCAGGAGCTACTGACGTATTCCTTGGGTCCGTTACCACTCTCACTCGCAAATTCTTAAGGGTCTCTGGTCAAGACCAACAAAGCCAACTTGCTCCATGCCCTTGAAAGTCAGCCAGAGAAGCCTCTAGCAGAAACTCCCATTATAGGTGGTGTGTATGTTGTGGATGGCATGGCTATGATACAGCAGTTAAACGTGAACAAGGTACCAGGCCAAAGAACATTTCTCAACCTTTCTCTTGCCATCTTGAGACGTCTTGTGAAAATGGCAAAAGCAAACAGATCACAAGAGATTCACTTTGTGACCGATACCTACAGGCAAGTCTCCATTAAGAATGCCGAGAGGGCCAAGAGAGCAGAAAATGGCTCTCAGTTGATGCGAATTCATGGCCAGGCACTTCCTCAACAGTGGATGAAGTTCCTCTCAAATGGAGAGAATAAGGAATTGCTAGTGGAGTATTTGGACGAGACATTGACTAAAGTTCCCACATCAGAATTGAGGGGAGTGAAGGTTTTCTTGGCACATGGAAGGATGTGCCATTCTTTCTCACCAGGAAAGGAGGTGACTGATCAGGTGCTAAAAGTAGAGGAGCCACATCTCTGCTCCACACAGGAAGAAGCCGATACGAGGATGTATTTGCATGCAGCATGTGCAGCCCGTACCTATGCCGACGTCATCATTGTCAGTCCTGATACTGACGTCTTCATTATTGGTATAGCTCTTCAATCCATAGTTCCTACACATATGTATTTCCATACGGGGAGAGGAGTGAATTCGAGAACCATTGATCTGCAGTCTGTTCGTGATAGTATCAGAGATTATGTCAGCCAGGCATTAATAGGCCTACATTGCTTCACTGGGTGTGACAGCGTAAGCTCATTTTACGGCAAGGGAAAGAAGAAAGCCTTTAATCTTCTTCTTAAGGAGAGGGAGCTGTGCAATGCTTTGAAGGACCTTGGCGAGCATTTTGACATACAGCTAGACTTATAGCAGCACTGGAGGTATTTGTTTGCAAATTGTATGGACAACACAGCGTCACAACCGTCAACGAGGCCAGGTACAACATGTTCCAACTGGCAAGGAAATCTGAAATCACAATGCCTCCCAACCAAGATGCTCTGAGGGAACACATCAAACGGGCCAACTACCAAGCAGGTATGTGTCTTCCATAACGTTTACAGTTTCATTGCAAGATATAATTTGTAAGACTTGTGTGCAACATGTAAACCTGTCATAATTATGTGTAAAGTTAATCAGGTGCAAAAATAATACTATATTTTGGGAGTCAGTAAGGAAATAAATGCCTTGCTCATATCCTTTTGTTAGTGTTTTTTAAACATCAAATCAACGATCAAATATTGTGAAAAAACCAAAATATGAATATGTGTTTAATTCAGAGATATCTTATATTCCATGATCATAATGCATTTTACTATGGACACAAGGCTGAAAAAGGAATGAAGCAGATCTCATTATGAGGCAGACTCCACAATTTAATGTTACTGTTCAATACCTTCATTGCAGCATAACACAACATTGGAAGGTAACAATTGAGGCTGAATTTTTTTTTCACCTTTTCAATATTTTCAGGTATTTACAAGAGGAGCCTACAACCAAATGCAGAGATACCCATTCCTGATGGGCATGGGTGGAAGATGGAAAGCGGTGAGCCAGTCATCAACTGGATGAACCTTCCTCCTGCTCCAGACAGTGTTATGGAGTTAGCTTACTGCACTGGTAACTGCAAGAAAAGTAAATGTGGTGATGCTGATACTTGTACCTGTCTTCAAAACAATGTTCCATGTACAGATCTGTGCAAATGTGCTAGAAATAACTGTTGCAATATCACTGGACACAATGACTTAGACGATGATAGTGAGGATAATGATTCTGATGATGGCAGTGATGGGGAAGTAGAGGAACCTGACACAGAAAATGAATGAGTTTAGTGTGTGGTCCATTTTAGGCTCGGAAATTTAATACCAGGAACATGCAACTGATTCACATAGTGAAAAATTTCCTCACTGCTGTGAAGAATTATTTTGTGCTCATGGTCCAAAAGCATTTCTCATCTTGAAAGATGGCATACTTGTATAAAGTGACATCAATATTAGATCACTGCAATTTAGGAAATAAAATTTCATGCAAACCTTTGTGTCACTCATTTTTTTATATTTTTAAAATCAGAATCAATACATATTTATGTTAATACTATTTTCAACTCAATTACATACACTTTGTGTTGTTATTTGAACTCTAAATGTGTTTTTTAAAAATAACGTATACTTGATCTATGATGACATTTTGGGCCAGCGGTTCTCGTTTATGTGCAACATTTACGCTTGTGAAAAAAAGTATGTTGCTCGTGGTACTATAGCCTTTCAGTTACCATCATGTTTGCCCCCACCCCAGAGGTAGGTCACTAAATCAAAAAACTAAAACGATATTGGTCTCTGGGCCCACAGTCTACAAGGGGCATTAAAAAGATTACGGTTTGAGCAGCTCAACCTTTTGGACACGCCAACCCGATACTTCTTTGATTTTGAATCTAAAGTTCCTCACCCCCAAATTACTCCTCTAAAATGCCCTGACAATTCTGTCATAACTCACCCTGAAGGAATCAAGACTCTTTTTCTCCAACCTTTACAAAACAAAAGAAGTTGATCTAAATGGTGTCTCTCACTTATTTGATGGTGTTTCCACCTTAACCCCAGAGCAAAGGCAGAGCCTAGAGAAACCACTCACACTTGAGGAACTCTCCATCGCATTAAAGAGCCTTGGCAAAAGAAAATCACCTGGCATCGACGGTCTACCGTCAGAATTTTTCGAATCTTTCTGGGACCTAATTGGCCCTGAACTGCTATCAGTCTTCCAGGAAAGCCTTGAAAAGAATGAACTCCCGCTGAGCTGCAGAAGAGCTGTACTTAACTTGCCTCCAAAGAAAGGCGACCCTTTACTCATCTCCCAGTGGAGGCCAATATCATTACTATGTACTGATTACAAGATCTTTTCCAAAGCAATTGCCTTACGTTTTTCACCCTTCCTAAAGGACATTGTAGACATGGACCAAACTTATTGTGTTCCCGGTCGTAATATCCATGACAGTATTTCTGTTATTCGTGATTTGATTGATGTTTGTGATATCCATCATGAAAGTTGTTGGCCTTGTTTTCCTAGATCAGGAGAAGGCTTTTGATTATGGTTTTTTCTTGAATACTTGTCCGAAGTCTTAAAGTGCAAGTAAAGTGATAATATATATTGGGCCTTATTATATAATATATCCTGAAGTTATGTTTTACTGAAATGAAATCTTTGAAATATTATTTTAACTATGAGAAAAACACTTTTTCCTGGAAATTTCCCGAATGAATTTCCAAAGTGGGCGGGGCGCATCTGTGATGTCACGAAAAGACAATAGGCTTATCGAGGTCAACAACTTGGCATCAGCGAGTGCAGAAATACTTGTGGAATTTGAGGATTTGAGTGGGAGTGAGAGCGAGTTTGTGCTGGAATTTTCGGAGGATGAGGGAAGTTCTTGCGATGGATTTGTCAGAGAAGAGATTGAGGAATTTAATGTGGATTTTGCTGGGATTAAACCCGAAAAGTTCGAGCCGGAGCGCGACGCTAATCAGGCTAATGGCGGACCCCGAAACACAAATGTCGAGGAAGAAGCATCCAGAATGGGAAACAGTGACTGGTGAGTTCTTAACTAAATATAAATGTACATACTTTCATGAATGACAAGTATTTTAAGTATCGCCGCTTATGGACATAACATCATGTGTTGATGAGTGACATGTTTTGTTGCAGGTGTACATGTGGTCACTGCCAAGCAATGGCCACAGTCAGGGAAAATCGACGTGTTGTCACGAGATTGGACACACACCCCTCCACACACACACACACACACACACACACACACACACACACACACACACACCCTACCCCCACCCACACACAAACACCCCCACACCCCTCCCCCCACATGCACACCCACCCTCCACACATACACACACTCACACATCCGCCCCCCCCCCCTCCACATGCACTCCCCCACCCCCCCCCCTCCACATGCACTCCCCCACCCCCCACAACACAACACTCCCCCACCCCCCACAACACAACACAACACAACTCTCCCCCACCCCACACAACACAACACAACACTCCCCCACCCCCCACAACACAACACAACACTCCCCCACACCCCACAACACAACACAACACTCCCCCACCCCCCACAACACAACACAACACAACACAAAACACTCCCCCACCCACCACAACACAACACTCCCCCTCCCTCCACATGCACACCCCTCCACACATACACACACACACACACATACACACATCCCCAGACCCCCCCCCCCCACACACCCTCCCTTCCCCCACACCCACACAAACACACGCACACATACCCCCACCCCCCCCCCCCACCCCTAACACACACACACACATCCACACATGTCAATCCATGCACTGATTGCAGAAAAAGCCATTTACAAAAGAAAATTAACCTGAAATTGCAGACAGAATTGTTTATTTTATCTGAGAAGCCTCATGCGGTTTCTTCTTCTTTAGTTTCTCACAACTTTGTGTGAAATGCGATCTAGTTAAAAAAAGTCAGAATTTCACCAAATCTGTTTCATTTGTTTGTTAATATACCTAACCTATTGACAAATCTTCAATTGGAATTTCATTTGAGATTGAAATGACTCGCTATTTGTGTTTTTTTTGGCCACATATGTAGGCTTACGCCCCCTTTGTAGCTGGCAGAACAGCTGTACGCCACACACTTCCGTACCATTGTCAATTGAAACACGCAATAAGTAAAAATAAGCAGGTAAACATCACACAGCAAATCAACGCGATAGCTTTGTGATGGCGATAAATCATCTGTTCGCAGGTGAAGTCTTTTCGTGACGTCACATTCCGGAAAATGCCGAATGCTTCCGGTTTATTGCATATGAAGATATGTGCTGAAAAATGGCAAAAATATGCTAATTATGTTAACTATAATCACTAAATATTGTGTATTGCCAAATAAATGTTAAAAATGAACATTATTCTCCAAAATAAGGCCCAATACACATTGTCACTTTACTTGCACTTTAAATCGATTTGGTTTTGGACCCTTTATTTTATCATGTATACATATGTGTTACTCAAACGTATCTGCCCTGCTAAACATAAATAATGAGCTCGTGCCCCCTTTTTGTATTAAAAGAGGTGTCAGGCAGGGCTGCCCACTGTCAGGTTTTTTTATACACCCTTTCCCTTGAACCCCTCTTAAACACACTTCGAAAGTCTTTGACTGGTTTCACTGTTAGAGGTTTAAACCACACAAAAAAGACCATTGCCTACGCTGATGAGAAATGTGTTTGTATCAAAAACTCTGATGACATTGCTAAGATGATGCATGCTTTAGCACTTTTTAGCAGAGCCTCATCAGCAAAAATCAATTGGAAAAAGACTGAGGCACTGTGGCTCGAATCCCTTTCCCAACCCCCATTCTCCCCACCCCACCCCCTCACCCCCGTTTCTCCCCGCAAATATTGCTTGGAGAAGAGATGGGATCAGGTTTTTGGGAGTTTTTCTTGGTCCTGGAGATTTCATCAGGCATAACTGGGAAGGTTTGCCTGAATGCATTGAACTGCTTTTAATAAAATGGAAAGGCCTACTCTGTGAATTGTCTTACCATGGCAGAGTATTGGTCATAAACAACCTGGTTACCTCCATTCTGTGGCACAAGGTCTTGGCTCTGCAACCACCTGCTGGGTTAATCGACGGAATACAGAAGAGCGTCACTCATTTCTTCTGGTCTGGAATGCATTGGCTACGACCGGAAAGATTGAATTTGCTGATATCTGAGGGTGGTCAAGGACTTGTCAATGTAAAAAGCCGAATCATGGCTTTTCGTCTGCGCACGATATGGTCCATTTTGCACGAGCCTATTGTGCTTTGGAGGCAACTTGCATGCTGCATTTTGGGTCGTTTTGAGAATTTCGGTCATGCTAAGGAGCTTTTCCTGATGGACTTGACAATGTTTGATTTCTCTTCACTCCACTCTTTCTACCGAAGTTTGTTAAATGCATGACAAGCTCTCAAAAGCCATCGCGATCATACTACGTACGAGAGATCCATGTTCTTCAATGAGCCACTGTTTTGCAACTCACCTTTTGAGGGTTTTGGCAACAGCAGGGCCTTCATTCAAAGGTTTGTGGCTGCATCAATAACTAAAGTGTGCCACCTTAGAGACAATGCAAATGATAAGTGGCTAAGTGTTGCTGCTATTGCCTCGGCGACTGGCGTCAGATCATCTCGCCAACTAGACATGTTTAAGGGTGGTGCTTCGTGCCTACGGTACCTCCCAACCTTGGTTGGTTCGTCCTGTACCTCCCTCTGAGCCGAGCCTCTCTCCTTTCCCCAACCTTCTTTTGTCGGCCTCTGAAAACTTGGAGCCAATAAATTTTGGCCGCTCCTTTTCCTCTTCCAGTGGTAACCGTAAAACCTTATATCTCCAATGTTTAAAAGCTCTTTTCCCCTCCTTGTCTCCCCCAGCACCTTGCAGGTGGTCTGCAGTCCTGCCACACACTCCTCCTTTCTCCCCAAACTGGGGATTGTATTATAAAAATCCTGTGCCAAAACGTGCTGGTGATCTCCAATGGAGAATCGCACATTTGGATAATACCCACAAACTCTCTCATCCACCGCTTTTCACAAGTGACAAGTGATCAGTGTCCCTTTTGTGGACAGAGAGAAACCTTGGCCCATGCGTATATTCAATGCAGTCGTTTAACTCCTCTTTTTGTTTTCTTGAAAGTGCTATTTGCACGTCTTTCCATTGATTTCAATTTTCCAATCTTCATTTTAGGTCCAAGTGGCCCCTTAAACATCCAAGCAACAATTCTTGCAAACTTTTTCATTTCCCAAGCAAAATTGGCAATTTACAAAACCAGAAAATCAAAGATAAAGAATGATTTGTACAGTACAGATACTGTAGCAATGTTCAGAGCTTTTTGTGAAAGCCGGATAAAACTTGATTTTTACTGTTACCAGTACTCATTTTCCAGCCAACTTGAACTCTTTGAAAGAATGTGGTGTGTAAAGGATTTTTGTGAAATATCTGAGGGTCATTTGGTGCTTTCTCTCTAGTCTTTACCAAATATCCTTTGTGGTTTTTTGGTAGCTTAATGGTTTGTTGGTTTTGATTTCCCCGATGGTAAAATTGTATGTAACTAGTTTGTTTATTTTGTTTTGACTGTAAAAAATCTTCATTTTATACTTTTGTAATAAAAGGACATAAAAGTCGAGTTTCTCTCTCTCTCGCCCCCTGCAGGCCGTTTGTGTTGGGCGTGGCGTCATGGCGGCTGTGAGCAACTGCTCTGTGTTGTAGTGAGTCCATTGTGAGATTTCCTCCTCTCCTGCCCTCCCCTGCTCCTCCTTCCTCTCCTTTTCAATCCTGTGTACTTTGGCATTTCGTTTTCATCCTTTCTACACCTTTGTCTTCGAGAGAGAGAGGATTGAGAGCGGACCCATTTTGGGTGCGGCCTACCGGCTTCGACGACGCTTTGTAAGCCTTTTTGTGCTTATAATGCACGTTTTTTTATTTATTCTAGTTTGATTTATTTCGGTTTGGTACCTACTTGTCCGGTTCGGACAAGTGGGGGATGTTAATTCGCTGGGATGGCGAATACACGCTCTCGGTTAGAGGCGTTCGACAACTTAACAAGGAAGCATGCATTTGTGTGTGTTCCACCCGAAGGAACTTCCACCGAGGACATTGTTTTGTCGGTGGGGAAAATAATCGGTTGTGAGAATGTACGAGCAGCGTCGAGAATGAATCAAAAAGTTGTTGTATTTGTGTCCGATGAAAAATTCGTTCACGATGTTGTTAGTGCGGGATTAACCACAGAGACAGGTCTCTTTGTCTTGGCGTTGCCTATGGACACTCCGTCGATGAGGGTCGTCATATCTAACGTACCCCCATTTATAACCTGCAACCAGCTGATGTCCATTTTGTCACGATACGGAACGGTGGTGTCGAAAATCACAATGATTCCGCTCCGGTCTCAGGATGAACGTGTTAAACACGTGATGAGCTTCAGACAGCAGGTGTATATGGTGCTTCCGGATCGAGGCGATGACACGGGGTTAAACATCATGTTCAAGGTAAAGGTGAACAACCATGAGTACCAGATGTATGCGTCATCGGCCTCATTAACATGTTTTCATTGCGGAGCTTTTGGCCATGTGAAAAGGTTTTGTCCGAAGGTATCATGTGTAAGGTGCGGTGAAGCAGGTCATAGTGACGCTGAATGTAAAAGAGATAACACCCTGGTCTCTAACGCACAAAACAAGGTAAATCGAAATACCCGAACGGTTCCTACCGCCGCTCCCTCGCACACGAGGGGTAGGGATAATGCTCCTGTTCGTGTTAGTGAAAACGACAACACCGCTGATTCGGTAAATAATGAAATAATCCTGGATAACCCACCTGTTCTGGCAGATGCTACGTGCAGTGAGGAGATGGAAGAAGGTCCCATTGTGGTGACAAAAAAACGAAGAGCACCTGGTGCTTGTACAACATTACTTTGAAAAAGGTAGTGTTGGATAAAGACAGTGTGGGTGAAGACGCCCTGAAACCTCTTTCTCAGGTGTCCACAAGCTGTATTGACATCAGAGAGAAGGAACCTGAATTAATTAATTCGAAAACATTATCGGGCAGCACCGAAAACTTGGGAGAAAAAGTAGATGGCGAGACTAAAGATGATGGTGAGCTCATTAGCGAGCTGCCACCTTCACTACCTGCTGAGACTGAGCGGAATGGGCATGTTTCAGCCCCAAGCTCCTCTTTACCAATGCAAGATCTAAATCATGATACTGGTTCGTCAACGGAGCCAGTGAACATCTCCGCACAGGAGTGTGAAGCCGAGATTTCAGCTCCTGCTGAGTGTCCCGGGTACCAGAGTGAAGATGACTCTACCATAGAACATTCCAGCAAATCTTCGGACTTGGCTGGAATCAAAATGGGGACTGTGCAGACTGATATATGTGACCCCGGCAGAGCTGTTTCTGATTTGTCAGAATCAGAGGATGAAGTTGAGATGACTGAGTTGTCTCAATCTTCATCGTATCAGTCATCCATAGCCCCTCAACTTATTATTTATTTTCTGAATGACACCTACCGACAGCGAAATGTGATTGTAAAAGATCATTTTCCTGATTTAATTTCATTCATCCAGGCTGCAAAGGACATAATTAGGAGGCCGGATGAATTTCATTTAACAAGGTCGCTGTTTCATCGGCTTAGAAAGGCTGTTACAAAAGCAGGGAGCGAGATTTCCCAACAACCACTCACGCCTTTTGATAATCCATGAAGAAAATCACCTTTGGAACCTTAAATATGAACGGTGGAGGTGCAAGCCAAAACCGCCAGGTTCAGGTGAAAAGTTTATTTGAGCGCAAGAAAATTGATGTACTCTTACTCCAGGAAACCCATATAATTCAAAATGGGGAGTACGACTGGTGTCGCCTCTTTAAAGGACAATGTTTTTTTAGTAACATGTCTTCTTCTTCTGCTGGTGTAGCCTTTTTACTCAAACCAGGCCTAGTACCTGAGTCATGCCTCTACCAGGAGGTGATTAAAGGCCGGTTTATTTCATTGGAACTGGTCATTAATAATTTTCGGTTCACACTATTCAACGTTTATGCACCAAGCGAGAGTGTGGAACGAAGAGCTTTCTTTTCATCTTTAATTCGACACATGCAGTCGATAGATCTCAATAATTGTATTTGCATGGGGGGTGACTTTAATTGCACCTTTAAATCCAGTATAGACCGAAATACAGCAGAACCTCATCCCGAAGGTAGTACTGATTTGTTAAATTATTTTTCGGCAGTGGGTGTGCTAGATGCATGGAGGCTACATTACCCCAACAAATCTGAGTATACTTGGGGACGATGTGCCAATGGGAGAATGACCTTCGCTAGACTTGACCGTTGGTACATAAACTCACAGTTCAGGAATGCGGTTATCTCTCCAAATCATTTTCCATCTTTGTTTTCTGAACATCATTTAGTTACCATGGACCTCTTTTTCCCTCAACCTTTACGCAAAAGTGCATACTGGAAATTCAATACCAGTCTTCTCGAAGATGCTTTGTTTAAAGACGCCTTCCGTGCTTTTTGGTCATCCAACTTTCAAAAAAGCCCTCTTTCTCTTCTTTAGCATTATGGTGGGATAACACAAAAGCTCAGATTAGAGTGTTTTGTCAGCAGTTTGTTTCAAATGAAACTGACGTAAAAACATAACAATGGCTTGTTTAGAAGCTGATATTATACGGTTAGAGTGTAAACTGGCTAAAGATAATAACAGAAGAGACCACAGGTTATTGGTTGAAAAGAAGGCTCAACTGAGAGAGCTGATTCAGGAGAAAGCAGCAGGCCTGTTAATCAGATTAAGAATAAACAATTTAAAGGTATCAGACACCCCTGTAAATCTTTCTTCCAAATGGATTTTGTAAATAAGTCACCCAAAACCCTTTTCTCTGTAGAAGACTTAAGGGGAAACATGGTTGCCAACCCTGGAGATGTAAGGTTGTGCATTAGAGAGTTGTTTTCAAAAGTTTATGCAAAACAAAATGTTTGTGAGCAAACCAGGGAATTTTTAACTTCTCACCTTTCATCCCTAACTGAGCCTCAGTGCCTGGGCCTGGATTCAACAATTACTTTGCCTAGTTGTTGCGGAACCGGAGTACGGCGCTTCCCCTTAGCTGGGGGGGGGGGGGGGGTTAATCCCCCTTCTATTTTCACTGGCCGTCTCCGCTCCTGAAGCTGCCCAGCTCCCTCCACGAGGCAGGTGAGCAACTTCACTCGAGACCACGGGCAAGATGTTATTTTGCCGAGCGGATGAGCAGCCCGCGGCTCGAGCCATTAACAAAACTAGACCCGATTCTGAGCGTTGGCCAAATCGTGCCACAGGTACTCAATGGGGAAATCACAAAGATGACCAGACGAGCATGAAGAAGAAGACGAAGGTAGGAAATAACAGGATTTATTAACCAATTACTATTTACACAATCAAAGGAACCAAGGAGAAGGAAAGAAACGAAAATAATTTACAGAAGAGGAAGACACAGTGCAATTCTACTTATCTATACAGGCTTACTTAAACCCCAGGGACAAAACAGACAAGACAAACTCACGTACACAAAAGGCTGGTATGGCAGGGATGGTACGGGTCGGCAGAGGAGGGTCCAGGTCGATGGTGGCATCGAGTTTCGGCTCCAAGCTCGCGCTTTGGTCCACGCTTGTGGGTTCGAGGCGAAACCCGGCACACAGCTCTGCTTCGGGCTGGCAGCGAGGAGCCGGCAGCTCCACGTATTCGGTTTCACACCGGCAGCTGTCTCACGCGTCCTCCGCCTCCTGCGTCTCCGACGCTCCTTTACTACCCCGCAGAATCTGCCTCTGGTCCAGCGCACCTCCCTCAAAACCCTCTCTCAGCTTCTCCTCAACTGGACTCTTACGCATCTCTTCTTGATTTGGCGCATGCGTTGGTTTGGTGGATGTGTTAGTTTGGCAGATGTGTTCGTTTGGCAGATGTGTTGGTTTGGTGGATGTTTTAGTTTGGCAGATGTGTTGGTTTGGTAGATGTGTTAGTTTGGCAGATGTGTTGGTTTGGCGGATGTGTTCGTTTGGTGGATGTGTTAGTTTGGTGGATATATTTGTTTGGTGGATGTGTTAGTTTTGCGGACGTATTGGTTTGGTGGATGTGTTAGTTTGGTGGCTGTGTTAGTTTGGCGGATGTATTGGTTTGGTGGATGTATTGGTTTGGTGGATTTGTTAGTTTGGTGGATGTGTTAGTTTGGCGGATGTATTGGTTTCGCGGATGTGTTGGTTTGGCGGATGTATTGGTTTGGTGGATGTGTTAGTTTGGCGGATTTGTTAGTTTGACTGATGCATTGGAACGGTGGATGTTTTGGTTTTGGGGATGTATTGATTTGGCAGATGTGTTGGTTTGGCTGATGTGTTAGTTTAACTGATGGGTTGGTTTGGCGGATGTGTTAGTTTGGCTGATGTGTTGGTTTGGCTGATGTGTTAGATTGGCGGATGTGTTAGTTTGGAGGATGTATTGGTTTGGTGGGTGTGTTTGTTTGGAGATGTGTAAGTTTGGGTGATGTTTTGGTTTGGGGCATGTGTTGGTTTAGGGCATGTGTTGGTTCGGCAGATGTGTTGATTTGGCGCATATGTTGATTTGACCGATGTGTTGATTTGACCGATGTGTTGGTTTGGCGCATATGTTGATTTGACGGATGTGTTGGTTTGGCGGATGTCTTGATTTGGCGCATGTGTTACTTTGGCTGTTGTGTTGGTTTGGCAGATGTGTTGATTTGATGCATGTGTTACTTTGGCTGATGTGTAGGTTTGGCGGATGTGTTGGTTCGGCGGACGTGTTTATTTGGCATATGTATTGGTTTGGTGGATGTGTTTGTTTGGTGGACGTGTTAGTTTGGCGGATGTGTTAGTTTCGCGAATGTGTTAGTTTGGTGGTTGTGGTTTTTTGGTGGATGTGTTAGTTTGGCGGATGTGTTGGTTTTGGGGGATGTGTTAGTTTGGCGGATGTGTTTATTTGGTGGATGTGTTCGTTTGGCGGATGTGTTGGTTTGGTGGATGTATTGCTTTGGCGGATGTGTTTGTTTGGCAGATGTGTTTGTTTGGTGGATGTGTTTGTTTGGCGGATGTGTTAGTTTGGCTGATGTGTTCGTTTAGTGGATATGTTAGTTTATCGGATGTTTTGGTTTGGTCGATGTGTTAGTTTGGCGGATGTTTTGGTTTGGTGGATGTGTTAGTTTGGCGGATGTGTTGTTTTGGTGTACGTGTTAGTTTGGCGCATGTGTTAGTTTGGTGGATGTGTTGGTTTGGGTGATGTGTTTGTTTCGGGCATGTGTTTGTTCGGCGGATGCGTTGCTTTGGCGGATGTGTTGATTTGGTGCATATGTTGATTTGACCGATGTGTTGGTTTGGCGGATGTGTTCATTTGGCACATATGTTGATTTGACGGATGTGTTGGTTTGGCGGATGTGTTGATTTGGCGGATGTGTTGATTTGGCGGATGTTTTGGTTTGGTCGATGTGTTAGTTTGGCTGATGTATTGGTTTGGCGGATGTATTGGTTTTTCTTTTGTGTTGGTTTGGTGGATTTGTTAGTTTGGCGGATGTGTAGGTTTGGCGGATGTGTTGGTTTGGCAGATGTGTTAGTTTGAAGGATGTATTGCTTTGGCGGATGTGTTAGTTTGGCTGATGTATTGGTTTGGCGGATGTATTGGTTTTTCTTTTGTGTTGGTTTGGTGGATTTGTTAGTTTGGTGGATTTGTTAGTTTGGCGGATGTGTAGGTTTGGCGGATGTGTTGGTTCGGCGGACGTGTTTATTTGGCGTATGTATTGGTTTGGCGGATGTGTTTGTTTGGTGGACGTGTTAGTTTGGCGGATGTGTTAGTTTGGCGAATGTGTTAGTTTGGTGGATGTGTTTTTTTGGTGGGTGTGTTAGTTTGGCGGATGTATTGGTTTGGTGGATGTGTTGGTTTGGCAGATGTTTTGGTTTGGCGGATGTGTTGATTTGGCGGATGTGTTAGTTTGGCGGATGTGTTGGTTTGGTGGATGTGTTAGTTTGGCGCATGTGTTGGTTTGGTGGATGTGTTAGTTTGGCGGATGTGTTGGTATTGTGGATGTGTTAGTTTGGCTGATGTATTAGTTTGGTGGATGTGTTAGTTTGGCGGATGTATTGGTTTGGTGGATTTGTTAGTTTGGTGGATGTGTTAGTTTGGCGGATGTATTGGTTTCGCGGATGTGTTGGTTTGGCGGATGTATTGGTTTGGTGGATGTGTTAGTTTGGCGGATTTGTTAGTTTGACTGATGCATTGGAACGGTGGATGTTTTGGTTTTGGCGATGTATTGATTTGGCAGATGTGTTGGTTTGGCTGATGTGTTAGTTTAGCTGATGGGTTGGTTTGGCGGATGTGTTAGTTTGGCTGATGTGTTGGTTTGGCTGATGTGTTAGATTGGCGGATGTGTTAGTTTGGAGGATGTATTGGTTTGGTGGGTGTGTTTGTTTGGAGATGTGTAAGTTTGGGTGATGTGTTGGTTTGGGGCATGTGTTGGTTTGGGGCATGTGTTGGTTTGGGGCATGTGTTGGTTCGGTGGATGTGTTGAGTTGGCGCATATGTTGATTTGACCGATGTGTTGATTTGACCGATGTGTTGGTTTGGCGCATATGTTGATTTGACGGATGTGTTGGTTTGGCGGATGTCTTGATTTGGCGCATGTGTTACTTTGGCTGTTGTGTTGGTTTGGCAGATGTGTTGATTTGATGCATGTGTTACTTTGGCTGATGTGTTCGTTTGACGGATGTGTAGGTTTGGCGGATGTGTTGGTTCGGCGGACGTGTTTATTTGGCATATGTATTGGTTTGGCGGATGTGTTTGTTTGGTGGACGTGTTAGTTTGGCGGATGTGTTAGTTTTGCGAATGTGTTAGTTTGGTGGTTGTGGTTTTTTGGTGGATGTGTTAGTTTGGCGGATGTGTTGGTTTGATGGATGTATTGCTTTGGCGGATGTGTTTGTTTGGCAGATGTGTTTGTTTGGTGGATGTGTTTGTTTGGCGGATGTGTTAGTTTGGCTGATGTGTTCGTTTAGTGGATATGTTAGTTTATCGGATGTTTTGGTTTGGTCGATGTGTTAGTTTGGCGGATGTTTTGGTTTGGTGGATGTGTTAGTTTGGCGGATGTGTTGTTTTGGTGTATGTGTTAGTTTGGCGCATGTGTTTGTTCAGCGGATGCATTGGTTTGGCGGATGTGTTGATTTGGTGCATATGTTGATTTGACCGATGTGTTGGTTTGGCGGATGTGTTGATTTGGCGCATATGTTGATTTGACGGATGTGTTCGTTTGGCGGATGTGTTGATTTGGCGGATGTGTTAGTTTGGCTGATGTATTGGTTTTACTTTTGTGTTGGTTTGGTGGATTTGTTAGTTTGGCGGATGTGTAGGTTTGGCGGATGTGTTGGTTTGGCAGATGTGTTAGTTTGAAGGATGTATTGCTTTGGCAGATGTGTTAGTTTGGCTGATGTATTGGTTTGGCGGATGTATTGGTTTTTCTTTTGTGTTGGTTTGGTGGATGTGTTGGTTCGGCGGACGTGTTTATTTGGCGTATGTATTGGTTTGGCGGATGTGTTTGTTTGGTGGACGTGTTAGTTTGGCGGATGTGTTAGTTTGGCGAATGTGTTAGTTTGGTGGATGTGTTTTTTTGGTGGATGTGTTAGTTTGGCGGCTGTGTTGGTTTAGGGGATGTATTAGTTTGGCGGATGTGTTTATTTGGTGGATGTGTTGGTTTGGTGGATGTGTTAGTTTGGCGGATGTGTTAGTTTGGCTGATGTGTTAGTTTGGCGGATGTGTTAGTTTGGCGGATATATGAAAGCATATATGAAAGGTCATAGTTATCCAAAACATGTATTACCCTATATTTGAAGCATATATGAAAGGTCATAGTTATTCAAAACATGTATTACTCTTTATGTGAAGCATATATGAAAGGTCATAGTTGTCCAAAACATGTATTACCCTTTATATGAAGCATATATGAAAGGTCATAGTTATCCAGAACATGTATTACCCTTTATTTGAAGCATATATGAAAGGTAATAGTTATCCAGAACATGTATTACCCTTTATTTGAAGCATATATGAAAGGTAATAGTTATCCAGAACATGTATTACCCTTTATTTGAAGCATATATGAAAGTTCTTGCATATATACGTTTTTATAAGAAACTTGTGGCGAAAGAAAAATCTTGCCGAGTCAATGTAACCAACTTCTGCATCTAAACTGTTGTTAACGGATTTCAACAAAACCACTGTCAGCTTAAGTTAACACATCACTTATCACTTATCAGTTATCCCTCCTTCCCCCGACAAAGCTGTTTTAATTGAAGGCGTCACGTGCAAGGGCCCACAATGCATAGCGAGTCCTTCAGTGCTGATCCACTGCACCTGAAACTCCCAAACACAAAAATAGAAAACGAACAAATGAATCCATAATCCCAAAAATTACCTTTTTCTGCTGAAACCCTTATAGGAATGTATTAGGATCTGAAAAGTGAAAGTATCGCATTGGAACCTCAAAATTATCGTATTTTCATCAATCGTATCGTGCAGTCAAATTATAAACCCAACAAGTACAGATACATTAAAAGTACAACGCCCCCATGCCAAATAATTAAATATTCCACAGCGCGGCATTGCCGTGCCGCCTCCGGCGCCCGGCAATACCGCAGTGCACCTCATAGAGGCTGCATTGGGAGGGAGAGGTGTATGCTAATTGATTGATTAATTGTATAATTAAAATCAATAAAAGATTATCACAAAATATTTTCTTAATCAATTGGCTAATAGCATAACTAAACCACCAGTACTTCATCCGAAGATGTATCTTTTAGAAATGTAATTAAATAAGTCATTAATAAAAAAATTAAATAATTAATTGATTAACCAATAAATAATTAATTGATTAAATGATTAATCAATAAATCAAAAATATCCTTTATGGCCACATCACCTTGTCACTGTCATGTCCAAATGTTAGCTTCCTAGCTCAAAAGGTGCCTGAGATATTGCCCAGATGAGAAAGGAAATAAATAAATGATTAATAATGAAAATAAATAAATAATAATCATAAAAAAATTAAATAGTTAATCAATTGGCTCATATAATACATAAACCACCACCATTTCATCCGAATCTGTAACTTTAAAAAAAAAAAAAATTATGTCATTCATCTAATAATTAAATAATAATTGATCGATTAATTAATTAATCAATAAATCAAAAATACCCTTTACAGCCAGATCGCTTTGTCATTGTCATGTCCAAATATTAGCTTCCTTGCTCAAAAGGTGCCTGAGATATTGCCCAGATGAGAAATAAAATAAATTAATAATTAATAATGAAAATAAATAAATAATAATCATAAATAAAATAAATTAATCAATTCGCCCATAGAACACACAAACCACCACCACTTCATCAGAATCTGTAACTTTAAAAAAAAATTTTTTGGGCATTAATCGAATAATTAAATAATTAATCGATTAATTGATTAATCAATAAATCACAAATGGCCTTTGCAGCCAAATCACTTGGTCATTGGCATGTCCAAATATCATCTTCCTAACTCAAAAGGTGCCTGAAATAATGGCCAGAAGAGAAAGGAAATGTATAAGTACTTAATTAATCGCTAATAATTAAATAACTCAATTAATTGATTAATCAAAAAACAAAAAACAAAAAATAATGTTTTTGACAAAGTACTTGCTCACTATTGTACTGAAATTTCAGCTTCCGAGCTCAAACGATGGCTGAGATATCGCCCGGACAAACAAGAAAACAAGGAAAACAAACAACCAGAGTGAAAACTGAGTACTCCCTTTCAGCGTGCGTCATTGCCGAGCCCCCTTCGGTGCCCGGCAATGACGTTATGCAGCGCCTGGAGATGGCAACGGAAAGGAGCGGTGGACAATAATGATGGTAATAATAATAGCCGGCGAAGCCGGTGTTGTCAATAAACGCGTACGTATTATGTCGAAAACCAGATTATGCCTTGGCTTGAGAATTCCGAAGCTCAATGGAGGCCGCCATCGTGCGGATGTGGAAGTATGCATAACAAATTGAAAAACGTTCAATAAGAGTTTCTTTCATCCGTCTTTGTTTGATTCACCATCTTATGCACCTCCAATTTATTATTAAAATACTTTAAGACCAACCTCGGCCCGCACGGGCCTGGTTATCTTCGACGAAAAGCGTCACCAAACACCGGAACCAATGAGATTCGAGCATTTGGAAAATATTTTTTTAAAGGTTATTACGTGTTTCGGACGCTGAAAACGGCGTCAAATATTCTAAAATTGACGAAGAATTATTTTTTAGAAATCTCGTGGCCGTAGGGGATAGTTTTTCACGGCCAGAAATACGGTATAAGCGGTTTACATAAAGAAAGAAAGCTCGGTTTGATTAACGACAGTCACACATTGCCGTTGCAACGGCGCTATTGTCTGATCTATCGGCACTGATCTTACTGCAAGCTAACTTCTTCTGGTGGAGGAAGCTGCCGTGCCCGGAGAGAACCAGCCCTGACAGCGACTGAAGTTAGAAGACGACACACATACTGTGAAAACGTATGTTTAAGCCCAGTTAAAATTTCTTAAAATAGGCCTTAAGCTAGCACATCGTATAGTTACTTCCTTAAGCTTCTTGTGACATTTATTGTATGTAGGTATTGGGGAGGACTGTCTGCTCTTCTCTTTTACCAAGTCTTACCAGGTACGGTACTGTCGTGGAAGTGGTTTGGGACTCAAGACCAATGACCGGAAAACAGGTTTACAAAGATCCAGACTTTATTAACTCCTAATTCACGTGTTTCCATATAATAGGTACTACAACACTATAACGAATCTAGTTATTGAAGTCGTTGGTTCCTCTTGTTCGCCGGTGATCTCCTGGCGCTGCTTCTCGTTGGTATTCGTTCATTCCGTCGGGCAGGGCTTCTGAGGACAAGTGTCCTGACTCAACGTTTGCTCTGGTTTATATGGACAAACTGGAGTTAATCCCCTGTCCGCTGAATGTTAATCCTCCGTGCGCTAAAGCTCCTTGGTCATCCACAATCGCCCTGCTGGCACCAACTCGCTCCCCTCCTGCTGTGAGTTCCATTTACACAGTAGGAGGGTGCTCTAGCCCAGGGCTGTACAGGAGGTGGACAATGGACTCCCAGCTTTAACAGAGTGAGATACATTCCTAACATTCTTACGACCACCTGTTGGTTCACTCACCAATCTCATAACTAGTTACATAGTATAAAGATTTATTCTACCACAATTGAGATCTACCAATCTCATAACTAGTTACATAGTATAAAGATTTATTCTACCACACTCCCTCATCTTTTTGTTTTATGTTTATATTAACCATTAATCTAAACATCAATTTAAGTAAACAATCAATCACTACAAGTAAACATCAATACACGTATAAGTAAACAATCAATCACTACAAGTAAACATCAATACAAGTATAAGTAAACAATCAATCACTACAAGTAAACATCAATACAAGTATTCAAACCATAACTTTGATAATCCAATTTCCTTAGGCATACACCGTCCTCCTGCAAGAATCACAAAACATTTCGTTGGTCATTGACTAATTCCATATTGTTAATTCAATCTATTTCACTTGCATCACAAATATCTTTGCAAAACAACACTTCACCATCACCAAGACACAACAATTTCACTTCATTTTCAAGTTTTGTAAAGCATCTGCACCATCTGGCAAAAACGTTTGCCTCCACACAAATGTTGACTTTGTTTGAAAGGAAGGACTGATCACTTGTGTTTGAATCCAGGTATGAAACATTTTCTGTCTTCATAACACCTGCACTACTTCGTGTAGGATTTCGCTGTTGTGGTAACAGTGCGGAGTCATAGACTGACCCTGCTCTCCATGTAGCATTCTTGCCACTTTTGCTGTAAACCATAGTAATTCCTGAACAAGGCCTTCGCCCAGTTGTAGTCGACTTGCCTCCTCCCTCATTGTGAGTGGGCAGCAAGTATTGGTGTGACGTTGATTGGCCAGCAAGATGTGGAACAGGGATGCCGGATGCATCCACAATGATGTTGGGACCATGGTGTTCAGGTCATTCATGGTCCATACCAGGAGCATTCAGCAGAATCGCGCACAGCTGTTGTGACAAGGGCACAGCCGTTTGTTTGCAGCTCCATGCTGGTTCCCCGGAAGTTGGTGAAGTAATAACATATGTCCCCGCATTTCACAGAGGTTGCAGGTAAAATGTCGTTTTCCTGCAACTTCTGATGTGATGAATGTTCGAAGCCTTCAAACAAGAGTAAGTGATCACCTTCCTTTCATATGTTGCAGTGTGATCCAGGCAAATGGTCACATAAATTTCCTTGGTGAAGGTAAGCATTCATCTCCAAGTTACACGGGAGAATGTCTTCATCATTCTTTGAGAAAGAGGGTGTATGCCACGATTAACTTCCTTTTTAGCCACAAATTTTCTTTCTCGAACTTCTTCCCAATTCCGTTAGCACCCCCTTCAAATGTGATCTCGTCTTATCCTTATGCTCAGTCACATCTGAATCTGCTTTCCACACACACTGAATCAGATAGGGTACATCCTACCATGAAATCAGCATAATCATGCATGTCTTCCGACAGTTTCACATTCAACAATTTGTTGTTTTTCCTTAAAACATTTAAAAGTTATATTCATTTATATGTGTCACACAAATAATATTCAATCAGGTATGTATTTCACTACTAAACTAAGAATAGCATCCACAAATGCTTTCAGATTAATATAGTTCAAAAATTAACTCATGCAGGTATTTTAGCACTACTCTAATAAAATAAATTGTATATGATTACAATCACAAACGGGAATATCTAATTCCCAACAACAATTTTCCCAAACCAACAAATTAAGCATAATGTATTATTACCATAATTCCTCTCCACTTTTTCTTTTCCCTTTTTTTTTTTAACAGTGTGTCACTCGTGGTGATATTAGGCCATGGGGCATACCATTAAAATCCACTTTTTCGTGCAACAGGAATGGGGATTACTTGATTTATTCATGAAAATCAGCAAAATATTCGTTCCATTCGATATAATAATGTCCCCAATAAATATACCTGCACATTAAAATACAAATAAAGAAAGAATTTCGATAAAAAAATCAGGTTTAAAATTCGCGGACAAGGTTGTTCACGTGATAAATTCAGCGAATGAGCGCTCCAGATACGTCAGGTGCCGTAATTGGCCAATCACGCAGCTCATACTAAGCTCCGTTCGGTAGCTGACAAACCAAGATGGCGACGCCCATTGCTTCGGCAGTGACAGGAAAACCTGTTCAATTTTCGTCCAAATTTTGCGTGATGCATGTTGTCCATAAAACTAAAAGCAATTTCATTCAATTCAATGATAAAAACTGGGCCCGCTTTGTTGAATTTGCGAGTAAATGGTTGCTCTATGACTGTAAAGAATGCGATTTACTGGCCGACTGTGCGGTAAAGCGGGGGCTTGATTTTGCCGATACACAATCCTGCATTGAAGCCAAACCAGAAAATCCCAACATTGGCTACCATTATGATTGTTCACGTCGCTTTTGTGACATCAGTAAAGTGAACAGGCTGAAGGAGAAAAAGACCGAAACATCTACATCTCATGGTAAGTTAATATGATTATGTAGTAATTTTTTTAGTAAGCTTTAAGTTTAGCCAAAAGTTTCAATTGTTCTGCAAACATAGACATGATCATGATGATAGAATCTGATCGTGATGATAGAATTCACATTACATTGCCATATATCATGATCAAATAAATCATCATGCTTGATTCAAGCAAGTTAGTAACAAGTTCCGGAAGATTTGGAGTTGGCCTTAGAAGAGTAGTATCTTCAAATTCAATTGACAAATGTACAGCAGACTCAGCAAGTCATGCATGATGAAATGTACATTTTATGATTTTGTTTATCTATTTCAAGACTACAATTTATAATACAAATCGTACTATTGCAAGCATGCTCTTTTACTTTAGTAATAGTATCATGATATGTGGGGATATTGTGGTTTATGTCATCAGGCTCATGTCACACCTCATTACAGTTTTTAGGATCCACAAAGAATTAAGAAATAATTTTGTACATGTAGACTACACATTTTTACTAAATTGTACGGTAGGTACTTCTTACTGTCCTGTAAATGATGGTAATAAAAAGTATGTTTACCTTGTCGGAGAAGTTGTTAAAAAAACCATGATTTGATATTTGTTACTAAAAAAGACAGATGTTTGCAAAATTTTAAACTCTATAATTATAAACAATAAACACATGTTGAGTTTATTTTTATTTTGTATTTTTGTTTTGTTGTTGTTTTTTTGCGCGGTGGTCATGGTCATTAATATTTTTACTAGCAAAGCATGTACAAATGTATAACAAGGGATGCACCAATAGATTCTTGGGGGGGGGGGGGGGGGGACATGGATGTTTTTTGAAGAAAAAAAACGTCACCTACTATTGAGGCAAAAAAGAAAATTTACTCACTGATCTGAGTAGAAAAACAACAACTGAATATCAATGAAATACATTAGATATGAAAAAACACTTTGCCGTCTTGGTGGCGGAAAAAAAACCCCACTTTGTTTTTAACAGTTCCCGAGAAATCCTTGAAGACGTCGGAGCTATCGACAATTAAAAAAAATAACATGTGGACTTTGTTCTAAACAGTTTCTCAAAAAATCCTGGAAGACGGCGGAGCTATCGACAATTTTTTGTGCACAGTGTGCATGTATACTTTTAAGGTGCAAATGTTTACTTGCACAGTTACTTTGAGTGTGACCGCTATTTTGTCAATGCATGGATGATGCTGCCGGCTTTATTTGGGGCAAATACCAACGTGAGATGGCACAAGTTTTTATTGTTGCATCAAATTGCACGTTCCATCCCATGATATCCTAAAGGCCAAACAAAAATATAATTGTTGTATTATATATATTTTTAAATATATTGTCAGAAAAAATTGGGTATACAAGTAACTGGAAGAAAAAAAATGAAAACAATTGTGTATATTTATGTTTAGACAATAATTCAATGGTTGGTAGGTAGGAAGAAAATAAATACATGTTTCATATTTGTTGAAAAAAAGTTAAATTCTAATCACTCAAAATTTGTTTCTTCCTTCTGTTTAATGCAGATGCCGGGACAGACATGAACGAACTTGACGATGGTCCAGTTGTAGTTAGTGAAAGCAGTGGAGAGCCCAGCAGAAAGAGAATGTTGCGTTCCTCAGATGCAAACAGCAGCCAAAGAGATTGGAGCAGGCGACATATGTTTCCTGAAGAGTGCATTTTCTGCCATAGCAACCAATACAAGCGCAGTCACATCTCAGGAAAGAGGTCAATGGTAAGGCTAGTAAAATGTGAACTCATCAGTGGAGGTCAACTTCTAAAGGCTGCAAAAGCAAAAGAGGATGTACAAATGCTGCATCAAATAGAAGGGGAGGACTTGGTTGCCAGGGAGCTTCAGTACCATCATGGCTGCTACAAGAACTACACAAGATTTTTGAGTAAACCTGGCAAGCCATTGACCCCAGTTCAAAATAAAAAGTAAAAGGAGTCAGCCGTCAACTGCCACTCATTGCCATTCTTCAAATCAAAGAAGATGAACTGATCATAGAAGGTAGAAGTGAGAAGTTAATTTTAAAAAAGTAAAATAAAAATGATTTATTTGCGGCACAACATGTGTTTCAGCTGCGGCGGACCATATTTTCAGATTGGATTCATTTTCAACTTATCGCTATGACTATCTAGATACAAAAATATCATGTTTATTGGTGTATTTTAGTGAAAAGGAGGTCTAGAAACAATATCACAATCAATTTTTTTCATTTTACTCCTCAAACTATCCAGAAATAAAAGAAAATGCAGTAACGTATAGTTGATGAATATATATTTACTTGCATTTTCATCAAGTGCGCGTTAAAAATTAATGAGCACCCCTGGTGTCTGGGGACATGGTGTTTCTTGTTCAGGAGCACATCCCCAACCCATCTATAGCAATTTTAAGTAATCCCCTGCGTTGTTGCACGAAATTGTCAAATTGAGCACATTTTAGCCCTATGCCCCATGGCCTATATGAGTTCACTGATCTTGTAATTGACACAACTCATAACATTGTCGTTATGTCATTATCTTAATTCTACTGTATTCATTTGCAACATCACTTGATTTAATCTTTTAATCTCAGTATTTATGTCGCCATAAAAGTCTTCCTCTTGTGGTTCCACATTTCTTTCCTCATTGGTACCTTCATGCGTTATCATCGTGTTGTTGGTTACTTTATTCAAACACACCGTCACTAAGGCTTTCAAGCAAGCCACCACTAAAACAATTGTCAATATAACTACTAAACCAACAAACAAGTATTTGAGTATCTTAGCTGCTACTCCTCCAAATGTGTTTCCCAACCATGCAAAGGCACCCCCTTTTATATAATCGTGGTATCTTGCTCCATCTTGTCCCACCTGTAGCCATCTGTAAAACATGTGAGCTACCCCTTGTATATGTTCATACCTATAACATAATTATATGTCAATGACATTCAACATTATATACCAAACTAACAAGCTTCCTAAAAGGTAAATAAAGAAAATCCCTTAATATGTAACATAAATCAGATTATTTGTCTTAGCCTGATCCCCCTATCTCCCGGGGTCGAACTAAATCCCCTAATCATGAGTGTAGTTGTGATACATTATCCCTCATGTTGCGCTAATATCAGTAGATAATGGTATGTCATGTAGGCAAATAAATGTCACTATCTTCCCTAATTCAAGTAGGAATATTAAATGTTGAAATTGTAATGTTTATCAATGCAAGGGGTGTTAAAATGTAATTCAAATGAATGTAAATCACGACTATCATTTATCCGCCACTGAATGTTCTGCTGGGCTGCTAGGTGCAGCCTCATTTTCTGTGGGATCGTCCACCTTAGCCCCATGTGCTTGCTTGCAATGAGAGGCATGAATCCAACTTTCTATTTTGGGTCCATATTTGTTTCTATTCTTATCAATCTCCTTTGGTTTATCAATTCGTTCCAAGATACCGCAACCAAGGGTTTTAACCAACGCTCTACCAAACTATTTCCAATGTGAACAAAAATGCCAGTGAAACAATGATTCGAAGAATTAACTTCAAGGGGTCAATAAATTTATTCTATAACCAGATCGAATTTTCCCATCCAATAGTTTGCTTTGCCACATGTCATATTATAACACTTTAATAAACCTTCGAAAAATGTTTCCCATCTCAACAAATTTCCTTTTTACAAATAGCCATGTGTAACTTATGTATTTAACTACAATTTCCTCTCAATTTGTTTGGCCTAACTGGCCGCAAAAGTGGCTGCCAGCATGCAGTACCGTTTTTTATCTACCAAGGAAGTGCTCGTCCACACAAGACCTCTACCAAAATGTTGTTTGTAAAAACAAATCTGGGATTTCCGATTACATGGATGCACTCTCAGGACATTTTCAGGCTGCTGTTAACAATCCACGATGATAAATTAATTCCTTTACCCACAATCAAATAATTAGTACAAATTGAGGATATTATCCCTCTGACATTCATTTATAGATTCATTATGTTGGATCTAATTTTTTTTTTTTTTTTCCAATAATTTCGCACTGCTGTAAGGAAGAACAATAGCTCTCATAAGTCTTAGTAATATCGTACTTAATTTACCCAGCATCGAAGAATTTATTTACTATCCATTTTCATCTGTTAACCAGTGACTTTGTTTGAACTCCAGAACTCAAAAATCACAATAGTTCAAACCAGCAAAATTTCCTTTACTATTTTCCCATATCATCTATGCCTTATACACATCCATACATACAGCACAATTTATATGCTGATAAAATTCAAGTTTATATATATATAAAATCCGTGAGCAGAGTACTCTGGGAAGTCAGTGTAAGACCTCTCCCAAATTTGGCTAATTTTGTACTCCCACATTTTTATGAAGCTCATATCCATAAATAGCTTTGATTCTCATATAAATTCTATCAAAATGGAATCTCAAGATTATTCCCAATTTTTACTATGAATGAATTTACTATCAATGAATGGCTGCTCATAACTCAGCAAATCAAATTTTTTATATTCCATCTCCCTTGACAAAAATGATAATGTTCATAATCAAATTATATTTCTATTTTATTTTACGAATTCCCTCGATATGTGATCCCATCCACATGGAACTATCTATTTTCAGACAAGGCACACTGTCGGTGTCAACAATCTTGTAAGATTGTTACACAAAAACACACACATACATGCATTATGCATATTTGTTTGCGTTGGAACCATTATTTACAGATCAAGATGGGTGTCAATTTTATTTCAATTTCATAAAATTTGTCCATCAAATTTAAATGCTAATACACAAATAGACTAAAAGTCTATTCTTAGAAAACCCCTATGATGTCACATTAAAATTACCCTTTCAGTTTCCACAATAATTTATCCAAATTTGACTACACACCCATTTGCCTGCCAGTCGACCACTGACCTATCAATCGTGCGGAACAATAGTCCGAAATTCCCACCTGATCATCGTGTGACTCTTGTCACTTGGTTTGCCAAAAAATTGCAAAGCAATTGTTCCAAACTTTGTAAATTTAAAATTTTGTGCCCAACATAAAAGATCCAATTTCGGCATTTGATCAATTAATTATCAATTTGCTTACAAGCAAAAGAAAAATGAATAATTCTTGCTCCGAAAACTTTTCAGACACAACAATCATCGACAGTTATTCATGTTTGTCCAGTAATCTAATTTGTTGAGGCCAATTGTCATTTGGGATTTGTCGCAATGAAGGCCTAATCATTGTCTGAGGTATCGGTCAGCACTGGTACCCTTGATCTTGGTTTACCCTATGAACTTGTCTTCCTTTTGGTATACGGACATCCTCTTTTCCAATGTCCCATCCGTCCACACTTGAAACACCGGTTTCTGTCGTTGCCTGGTCTGTGCACCTGTGCACTTGTATTGCTGGGCTGCATCTCTACATCCCTGAGTTGCCACTGCAATCTCTCGTTATCTCTTGAAACACGAAAAAATTCTCTGTACTGTCCTTTTTGGGGAGACAACTGGAAATCAGATGGGACAACTGTCACTTTCATTCCTAATTTCGAGGGCAGTTGTGCATTTGTCTCCTCCACTGTATCCTGTATCCTTTTTATTTTAAGTTCTAGATCCGTTATCCGTTCTTGCTGTTCCCGTTGTCTGGATTCACCATCCCAAAGATGGAATGCAAGCCAGTCTACCGTTAGATTCTGTCTCTTCCTGGCTTTAAATCTTTGTTCCAATCTTTCCAATCGACTTCGCTCAAATGTACCATCTCTTGGAAACTCCTCATCATGTCCCTTTGTCCACAAATACCAATTCTCGACCTGCCTTATAGCTTCGGCACCATAACGGTCGTACATATGATGTGTACAAGTACCTTTTTGTGGAATCTCTGGTTGTCCTTGTGTATTCTTGCAGGCTCCATTTCCCATTCCGCCTTTTATCAAAGTAGCGTTGGATGTGTTGTAGCTTGTTCCTCTAAAGCTTCACTCGTACCTCCAGGAAGGATCTCTCCACCTGTTCAAATGGTGATTTCCAGAGAATCTCTCTCACCTGTGGCTTTTGCACAATCCAATCTCACAGATCAGTATTTGCAGATGAGCCAGAGGGTCAGTATGAAATGGGTGAATCCTCAGGTGTCCGCTCTGTTGAAGGGGAAATCACACAATGGTAACCGCACATATATATCTATATATAAACTCACCACCTTGCTCAATTTTCCAAGGTTGTCTTCACATTGATAATATCTCACAAAGATATTAAAGCTTCTTTCTTGAGACTGCATTTTCATCAATCAAACAATCAATATATTCAATTCAATTTATTCAGTTCAATTTATTCAGTTAAATTTATTCAATTAAATTTATTCAGTTCAATTCAATTATTCAATTTCAATTAATTTATCAATATTCATCAATAAATCAAATTAATCATTTTGGATGACTCCTTGCATAAGCCCTTTCCCCAATGATGTCAGGACAGGTCCATCTATTGACTGAGATTGAAGATCATCGGTCGTCACCTCTGGTTCATACCTCATGTCAATTGACGAATCACTGTTCTGTCCTAGGGTCATATCTGACATATTTTCCCATTTTGCCTGGTCTCCACAAATTTTCTTTGCAACCACTAAAGGCAACTCATCCTTCATTCGTGAGACAGCCAAAATGGATGGCAGATATTAAAGTTCTTTGGGAAAAATATCTCATCATTTTTTCTTTTAATAGTACCCAAAATCTCTTGGCAATATATATTTCGTAAAACTCCTGAAATGGGACTGTCAAATTCCTTCAATCATGCTAAATTTTGAAACTCCATCACTTGTAATACCCAATTTATCCCATAGGGCTTGAAAGTTCTTTTCCAAGTTCGTGCAATCATTCTGCATTGGAACCCTATGATATCATTCATAATAATCATCATGATTTTATAATCATGGTCATATCATAATCATCTATTTGAAAAACAAACATTTCCTTAATCACCACAGCTATGTGGTATAATCAACAATAAAATAAACTGTACATAGCAAAAGGCTACCTCCTGACCACTTAGTATACCTATTGACAATAAGTCATAACAATATCGAATAATCATTAAACAATTAAAAGAAAAATCGCTTCTAATGCTCCAGCCGCAGCATTCGTCATTTTGTCTGCTCATTCGCGTGACCAAAACGAAATAAAGGGAGCTCAACCATTACACGGCGCTTTTAATGGCGCATGCCATAGGAACTCAACGCAATTTCGACTCGGCCAGAAAAACGAGCAAATTTTGCAGGATGTTAACTGGAATTTGTCGTGAAAATATATACAAAATACACAAAAATATATACCCACAAAAATAAACAACAAACCCAAACAAACCCAAGGTCGACCATATTACACAATATTACACCATTCCAGGTGACATGAGAAAATCGTCATGATTGCTGAAATGTTTCAGGGTTTATGCACACCTTAAAAGAGGTATGCTTTGTGGTGTTGCCCACCTACCACATTGAATTAAATTACCACATTGAATTAAATTACACCATTTCAGCATCGTATTGATTGCTGGAATGTTCCAGGGTTTATACACACCTTAAAAGAGGTATGCTTTGTGGTGTTGCCCACCTACCACATTGAATTAAATTACCACATTGAATTAAATTACCCATAAACATTTCTTCCGTTCAACAGAACAAACATTTCCTATATCATGACATGCATGTCTTCAAAAAATTGTATGACCAAGAGAACAATGAACAGAAAGAGTGAAAGGTAAAAGTAAAACTAATTAAAACTGTGGGCAGTGATGATCCGGGGACCATACCGCTCCATCCTGATTGGACGGGTGCATGCCAGAGTCGTTAACAACGACAGTCCAGATCCGATTGTTCAAAATTTCAACTCAATCAATCGAAAAATGAATGCAGGGATGCATTTTAAAGGTTTTCAAAAAATCCACCATGGCCGCCATGTCACATGACTTATGATGTCATAATTAATATATGCATCCAATCAAGTGACTTACTATAATTGGTCAAGGTATCGAGCTCATCTGACCAACGGTTTGGCCTGCAGGTCGACACCAAGTTCATGGTCAGAAGAGAAAAAAATGTAATTAATTAAATAAGTACTTCATTAATTTCTAATAATTAAATAACTCGTGAATTCTCATCCGATTCACTTAACATTTGAGTGTTCCCAAAACGTTGGAGCAAAACGTTGCAACAACGAAAGTGAAACGTTGTAGCGACGTTGTGGAAACGTTTTACAACACCCAACATTTGAATGTTCCCAAAACGTTGGAGCAAAATGTTGCAACAACGAAAGTGAAACGTTGTAGCGACGTTGTGGAAACGTTAGCAAAACCCAACATTTGAATGTTCCCAAAACGTTGGAGCAAAACGTTGCAACAACGAAAGTGAAACGTTGTAGCGACGTTGTGGAAATGTTAGCAAAACCCAACATTTGAATGTTCCCAAAACGTTGGAGCAACAAGTTCCAACAACAAGTTCCAACAGCAAGATCCAACAACAAGTTCCAACAACAAGTTCCAACAACAAGTTCCAACAACAAGTTCCAACAACAAGTTCCAACAACAAGTTCCAACAACAAGTTCCAACAGCAAGTTCCAACAACAAGTTCCAACAGCAAGTTCCAACAACAAGTTCCAATAACAAGTTCCAACAACAAGTTCCAAAAGTTCCAACAACAAGTTCCAACAACAAGTTCCAACAAGTTCCAACAACAAGTTCCAACAGCAAGTTCCAACAACACGTTCCATTTACCTTACAATAAAATATATGTACCAACCAAATCTGCGAGCACGGGGCGCAGAGAAAATACACAAAAAAAAACCCAACAACACTGCAGCAACAACTTCAACTTAGGTTGAGGTTGAGGGTTCACACAAACTGGTTAACCAAATAATAAAGAATTATTATTATTATTATTATTATTATTATTTTTCAAAAGCACTTGTTCACCAATTTCCCCAAATTTCAGCTTCCTAGCTCAAAGGATGGCTAAGATATCGCCCAGACGAACAAACACACAACTAGAACGACGCTCAGTAGAGAGCATATCTCCGCCTTGGTGAACAGTTTATGTTTTGTATCCCACTGATAGGCCGGATCTGGATTCGGACCTGAACCAAAATGTAATCGGCGTGTTCTTGTCACCTCCCCAACTCATCCACCAGGTTCATTCACTCATCCATAACTTTTTTTAATATATGAATAATATTAAAATAATAACATTAATAAGTATATTATGTTAAATATAATGTATATCGCTTTTCACCCGATCTCTCGATGGTGAAGAATCACTTTAAACAATTCTCGTAGCCGGATTCGAACCTAGGTCTTCACCAAAATCCAATCATTTCGTCCGTGTCACCCATGCTATCTGTCTGACAAATTTCGTCAAAAAAACAACAGCATTGGTTTTGCTTCCTGGAAGCTTCCTGCAAAACGCTTTGCTTCTCGCAAAACGTCTGCCAATGGGAACTAGAGGGAGGGGGAAGGAGCGGGAGCAAGAGACAGGTAGCCGGAATGGACATGAGGGACAATGAGGGACAGTGAGGGAGTGTCGGTATGCAATTTTCATCCAATCGCCATCTTTCATAATAATTCTGGACTGGCATGAGATGGCGTTGTCGATCATTAATTTATATGTTGATCGAACGATTTTTAGGTGTTATAAAATGGTGGGAAAAAATTGGCGAAAATTTTCCGTCTCCTCCACCCATTTTTTTTTTCTTTTTCTTTTTCTTTCTTACTTTGGACCCACGGCTTTCGTCCTACACAATTCCGTTTAATTTGTCTAAATCCGACCAGCCGTTCCAAAGATATAAGCCGTTTTGTCGCAATACCATAAATTGGAATGAGGGAAAATATATATATATATAAATATAACTCCATTTCCCGGCTCCCTGTCGCACGCCGAGCAAGTCGCGTGCTTTGAGCTAGTGCAAAAAAACAAGTGTAAACTACTTTACACGTGTACGGGTATGTAAACGAGTGTACCGGCCTTACACGACTTGGAAGCAAATGGTCGCATGGTGCACTCATGCCCCGTTTGCTCCCAGGTCACAGTAAGGCCCTTGATGACCAGCGCCGACCTGGCGCATTTTATTTAGACAGCGCAAAAAATACGTATTTACAGAAATCATTTAGAAAAACACGAATAATAGCTACAATCGTTTGTCGATGTTCCATCCATGACTTCGTTACACCACCTATATCGTGGCATCAGTGCGCAAGGAAGCCCCACACCACGTCCTCCACCATGTATGTACAAAAACTATTCCCAGGTTCGGAAATCATACTGGACAAAAACAAGACACACTTACCTTTTAAAGATCTTGTTTGTGTCCAATTGATGCCAGCGGTGCCTCCATATTGTCGTGGAAGTGGTTTGGGACTCAAGACCAATGACCGGAAAACAGGTTTACAAAGATCCAGACTTTATTAACTCCTAATTCACTTGTTTCCATATAATAGGTACTACAACACTATAACAAATCTAGTTATTGAAGTCGTTGGTTCCTCTTGTTCGCCGGTGATCTCCTGGCGCTGCTTCTCATTGGTATTCGTTCATTCCGTCGGGCAGGGCTTCTGAGGACAAGTGTCCTGACTCAACGTTTGCTCTGGTTTATATGGACAAACTGGAGTTAATCCCCTGTCCGCTGAATGTTAATCCTCCGTGCGCTAAAGCTCCTTGGTCATCCACAATCGCCCTGCTGGCACCAACTCGCTCCCCTCCTGCTGTGAGTTCCATTTACACAGTAGGAGGGTGCTCTAGCCCAGGGCTGTACAGGAGGTGGACAATGGACTCCCAGCTTTAACAGAGTGAGATACATTCCTAACATTCTTACGACCACCTGTTGGTTCACTCACCAATCTCATAACTAGTTACATAGTATAAAGATTTATTCTACCACAATTGAGATCTACCAATCTCATAACTAGTTACATAGTATAAAGATTTATTCTACCACAGTACCTACACCGACCTACTATCAACTACCTAACCTACTGATGCCATCGTGATGGGTAAAACAGTGGCAAGAGGCTTTGGCTTCGCTGGCTCATTGCGGCTTTGCAGTCGGGTACTAGTAATATTATTGACAATATAACACCCGATCAATGTTCGTAGGTGTTCCATATAAATATATGAACCAAAGGACCAGGAGGCGGGTTTCTTCCAAGGGCAGTGAGTGAGTTCAATCCCGAACCGAACAGCATAAATTACTCCAAAGGTTGCGCAGCAAACCACGAGCGTCCAAGCACTTCCAGGCGTCACTTCCGTCCCGTCCTCACGCTCCAAAAACTAACCACCAGAAGTCCCTTCAAGAATATGTGGCCATCTATATATAATGGAGGAAGTGTATGTATGTATGCATGCATGCATGTATATATATATATATATATATATATATATATATATATATATATATATATATATATATATATATGTATATATATATGTATATATATATATATATATATAAGTGGAACCTCGACTTACGAGTGCCCCAACTTACGAGTTTTTCGAGATACGAGCCGTCACTCTGGCAGTTTATTGCTTTGAGATGCGAGCCGAGATCCGAGTTACGAGCTTTCGCCACCCGGTCACGTGGTTATCTTGCCGTGCACGTACAGTATCTCTGTCGTAGTATAGCGCTGCATTTTAGATTTCGCATTTCGGTTATTTTGAGTTTGCGCCGCCAGGTGGGCTCCGGTCACGTGGTTATCTTGCCGTGCACGTACAGTATCTCTGTCGTATAGCGCTAATGATATATAACGCCGCCGATAATGATATGATAATTTATGATAATCTATGCAGCACGACGTGGTCCTCACGTCACACAAGGCGCCTTTGCCGGCGCAAAACGGCTCTCTCAGGGTCAAACTCGGTATCGTTTTGAGCGCACGGTTCAGACCTTCAAGAAAAAGTTTATTTTGTAAAAATCGAGCCACGCGTTCAAAAGATATGACCGGTTTTGTTCGCCGGCACGTCGGCGCTCGAATCGAATCGAGTTAAAACGAACACTGCCGTTGTCGGGTCCGTCTGAGACAACCACCGGGCCTAGAACGCTGGGACCGGTCTCGTTGGATAGGCCTGGATCAGATCTCGAAACGCTGGAAGCTGCACCTCTCTGTGATAATCTTGTGGACCATGACAAGAGATCGTGCGACACGTGGTTATCATGCCGTGCAAGTACAGTATCTCTGCCGTCAACTTGTTCAGAGTGCCGGCGATAGCTCGCCTTCTCTTTGTGGAAAACACGGTGAGATCCTTAACATCCAACAACTAATGGGACGCAAACGGGGCGCCCAGTTTAGCGGTACACCCATTGATGAATCACCCTGCCTGTGATTCACCCATGACAGGTTATAGCTGGGTCGGGATTCAAACCCAGGCTGGACAGTTTAGACTTTAGAGTCAAGTGTGCGTACCTCCAGTCCAGGCCATCCTGCCAACTTGTATGCTGCATACAGGTGAAATATAAAGCGCGAGATATTTTTATATATACTGTATATTAAAAAAAAAATTGGTGTGGTTTTTGGCGGGCTGGAACGGATTAATAGCATTTCAATGCATTTCAATGGGGAAATTTGATTTGAGATACGAGCAATTTGAGTTACGAGCTCGGTCACGGAACGGATTAAACTCGTAAGTCAAGGTTCCACTGTATATATATATATGTATATATATATGTATATATATATATATGTATATATATATATATATATATATATGTATATATATATATATATATATATATATGTGTATATATATATATATATATATATATATATATATATATATATATATATATATACATATATATTGTTACGGACTGTGGATAAGGTGTTGATTTGCCGAGCGGATGGCGGCCGCGGCCCGAACTATTAACAATGACTAAGACCCGATTCCTTAAACGTGGGCCAAATCGTGCCACAGGTTTTCAAGGGGGAAAAGACAAAGATGCCACGGATGTGAAGAAGAGCAAGACGAAGGCAAAAGGTTGGAAATACTACGATTATTTATTTACTATTTACACAATTGAAAGAAACCAAGGAGGAGGAAAGATAATAAAATAAAGACAGAAGGAATCAAGGAGTCACAGTGCAATGCTAGCTTACCTACAGTCTTAATTAACCCAGGACAGAACAAACAAAAGACAGACTCACGTGGGGATTTGCAGAGTGGATTGGCTGGAAGGAGGCATGGGAAGGCCCAGGCCACTGCAGGCATCGAGGTCCCGCTCCAGGAGTCCACCCGCGTTCTTGGCGGGAAAGCCTTGGTGTGCAGCGGCGCGTATCGTTCACCGCGAGCGGATGGGCGCGTTGTGCTGGATTCCGGGCTCTTCAGCTCCACTTCAATGCCACTTAACGCCACACTCAACTCGTCCTCCTCCAACGCCACTCTCTTTCTTCATCGACCCTTCCTCCTTCAGCAGCAACGGTACTTTTTGCCACCAACCACCAACCCCTCTCTCAAAAGGCTTGCTGTCTCTTCTTTCACCCCCTCTTCCACATCCTCTAACTTTTGCTTCACCTCTTTTATTTCCCGATGCGTCTCCTCAATTTCGTCCTCTAACGCTACCTTGACCGTTTCTATATGCGTCCTCACCTCCCGGTCCTTCATCTCCATTGCCTCCGTCACCTCATCCAACCTCGTTGTCAGTCCCTCACGTACCATCTGACATTCCCTCCTCGTCGCTATCAAGTCATTTTTCAGTTCTTTTTGTGTCGCCTTTAACCCTCCTAGAACCGCAGTGTTCTTTTGTACCTGCTCCACTTATTCCGTCTGTCCCACCATCAGCTGTTCCACCTCCTGCGTCAGGTCCTCTATGCCCCCTTGTAACTTTGCCATCCCATTTCTCACCTCTTTCTCCATACGCTTCTCACCTCGCTTTACCTCCTCGCGTACCCCCGAGAACTCCTCGCTTACACCTCGTCATATTTCCTCCCCCATCTCCTCCCTCTCTTTGGTAGATGCCGCCCTCATCTGTTCCAATTCATTCCTCTGAGCATCCAATTTACCTTCCAACCCGATTTTCACCTCCTCTATCTGGTTCCCCATCTGTTTGATTTCCCGGGCGGATTGCTCCCCTATTTCCCTCAATTTGCCTTCCATCTTGTCTTCTAGCCCCGTTAACCCATTCTTCACCCCTTTTATCCCGTTGTCTAACCCCTCAAATTTATTGTCTAACCCCTCAAATTTATTGTCTAACCCCTCAAATTTAATGTCTAACCCCTCAAATTTATTGTCTAACCCCTCAAATTTATTGTCTAACCCCTCCAATTTTGCCCCCATACTGTTTTCCAAACCTCCAATTTGGTCTCCTAGTCGCTCCCCCATTCTGTTTTCCATTTTTTTTCTATCAGGCCTCATTCTGTTTTCCATTTTTTCCATTTCCCTGCTTCTTTTTTCGTTATCGCATTTCGACTCTGCCATGTATTCGCTGAACCGTGCCATGAACTGCTGCATGTCAAACGGTTGCATGTTAAAGCCCACTGGTACAGCGGGCTCGGCTACCGCGCGCTCATGCGAGGCGCCATTTTGCGCCTCTCCAACCACGAGCGCGATGGTGCCATTTTGCGCGCCTGAAACCTCCTCAACCACCATCATTTCTCTCCTCCATTTCTTCCCCCTGGTCCTAGGTTACCCCTAACCCCTCTTCTATTTCCCCCACCTGCATCCGATCGCCTTGATTGTCCATGGCACGATTTTCAAATTTAAGATTTTAAATAAAACAAAATTTTGGGCCACTCGTAATTTTGAGCGCGCTATTCGCGCTTCAGGTCCGAATCCCACTCCTGGCACCAATTGTTACGGACCGTGGATAAGGTGTTGATTTGCCGAGCGGATGGCGGCCGCGGCCCGAACTATTAACAATGACTAAGACCCGATTCCTTAAACGTGGGCCAAATCGTGCCACAGGTTTTCAAGGGGGAAAAGACAAAGATGACACGGATGTGAAGAAGAGGAAGACGAAGGCAAAAGGTTGGAAATACTACTATTATTTATTTACTATTTACACAATTGAAAGAAACCAAGGAGGAGGAAAGATATTAAAATAAAGACAGAAGGAATCAAGGAGACACAGTGCAATGCTAGCTTACCTACATTCTTAATTAACCCAGGACAGAACAAACAAAAGACAGACTCACGCGGGGAATTGCAGAGTGGATTGGCTGGAAGGAGGCATGGGAAGGCCCAGGCCACTGCAGGCGTCGAGGTCCCGCTCCCAGGAGTCCACCCGCGTTCTTGGCGGGAAAGCCTTGGTGTGCAGCGGCGCGTATCATTCACCGCGAGCGGATGGGCGCGTCGTGCTGGATTCCGAGCTCTTCAGCTCCACTTCAATGCCACTTAACGCCACACTCAACTCGTCCTCCTCCAACGCCACTCTCTTTCTTCATCAACCCTTCCTCCTTCAGCAGCAACGGTACTTTTTGCCACCAACCACCAACCCCTCTCTCAAAAGGCTTGCTGTCTCTTCTTTCAGCCACCAACAACCAACTATTAACCACCGTCCTGACGCATGCGCACGCACTTTATATCGCCCCCCCGGCGATCAAGCCGCCGGCCGCTAGGACACGCCCATCGGTGAGCTCGCCTCGGCCCTGATTGGTCGCGAGGGCTCACCGACCCCGCCCTTAGAGGGGGCGTTGGCTAGACCACGCCTTGTCCCCGGCGCTGGGCCGACTCCTCCCACCTTTGGCTCTGAGACGACCTCGTGGCTAATGGAGTCTTGCAGCGAAAACAACAACCCACAGCTGCAGCAGAATTCAGCGAACCGCTCAATGCAGTTGGCAATTGAGGAAAGGGGAATGTGCAGGGAATCTACCTTGTCTGAATTCGGTGCAATGGAGTATTAATTAATGGAAGACAAATCCTTAGCCTAATACACAGAATAGGGAAATAACTACCAACAAGGAGGAAATCTATGATTGGCTAAACGTGATTGTTTATGACCTAATTACGGGACGCACTTTGACCTTTATACACAACTGGAGGAAGGAGGGCGATATTTTTACAATGTACTATACTGAAGGAGCTGCGCTCCAACGCGAGTCGAAAGAATTGACGCGGCCAAAGACGGAATTCGTCCGAGTTGCTTTATTGAAACAAAACAGCTAAAGGTATTCTGACAAGCCCGTTTATCGGGCAGCAATATATATACACATTTATGCCGGGGCGTTTGCCCGGGAAAACCGAGACCGGGCATGCCCGGGTGTCAAGGGCGAGTCCTGGAAAGGCGAGTCTGGACATGCACGGGTGTCCTGGACGCGGCCTGGCAAGTCGAGCCTGGGCGTGCACTAGCGCTCTGGGCGAGCCCTGGAAAGGCGAGAGCGGGCATGCCTGGACGCTCTGTGCGAGCCCTGGAAAGGCGAGTCTGGACATGCCCGGGCGTCCTGGACGCGGCCTGGCAAGTCAAGGCTGGGCGTGCCCGGGCGCTCTGGGCGAGCCCTGGAAAGGCGAGAGCGGGCATGCCCGGGAAAGACGAGACCGGGCGTGCCCGGGAGGTTCGGGCGTGCCCGGGAACAGCGAGTCCGGGCATGCCCAGGAGAGGCGCGTCTGGGCCCGTCCGGACGAGCCCGGCATGGCGATCGCGCCCTGGCCGCGTCCTGGCAGGTGCAAGGCGATTGTGTACATTCCACGGGAACCGCTACAATACAATAAAAACACAATTAAAAAAACACCATTCTCATATCCACAACAATATTTATATATATATATATATATATATATATATATATATATATATATATATATATATATATATATATATATATTGTTATGGATCGCGGTTTAGATGTTATGATGGGCCGAGCGGATGGTCCAACCGCGACCGTTACAGGATCCCCAATTGGCCCGATTCCACCCGACGTTGACCAGATCGCACCACAGATATTCAATCGGGAAACCTCTAAAGCGACCGAAAGAGAAGGAAAAGAGAAGAAGACAGAGTACGGAGGAAGAACAGATTTATTATACACACACAAGCAATGGATGGAAGAAGCAGTCACACAGTGAATCGTTAACTTATACTATTCAATTTACTTAACCCCAGGACAACATTCAAGACAGACGACGTTCACACTTACACGGGAGAAATTGCAGGCAGGGATGGCGGAGGTGGGTTGCTGGAGAGGGAGGCAGGGTCAGGTCCCTGCAACCGGCAGGGCTGGAGGTAGCAGCTCTCAATCCTTCGCGTTTTTGGCGGGAAAACCCTCGGTCGCGTCGACGCTGCTGATACTGTAGACGTCACGCGCTGGCTCGGTCACACCTGCTCCTCTCCTTCTGGTGGAGCCATCTCCCTCCTCTCAGCGCGTCTCTCCAAAGCTGGTTTCCTCTCCGAGTACCTCTCCTTTTTGGCTTGGAGCGTCTCTCCTCTCACCGCTCACAGCTCAGCTCACAGCTCCTCTCGCATGTCACCTCTTCGCTCATCTCTTGAAGCAGTCCCTCCAGTCGCTTTTATCACTCGGGGCGGAATCAAGCCGCCGGCTGCGAGGGCACGCCTACCGGGTCGCTAACCGCGGTGCTGGTTGGCTGTTAGGGCTGTCCGATTCCTCCTTTGCTCATGACGACGTGCCACGCCTGTGAGTTGGCGGCTCCTACCCCCCTCTTCTCCGAGATGAGCACATGGGCAATGGCGGCTTGCGGGATTGAACACCACTCGCACCGCTTTTGAAAGGAACTTTGGAGAGCGGAGATGATTGGGGAAATTGAAAGGGGCCTACGCTTATTTTGTTTGATACAATGCAGAGTCAATCTAGTGGGAAACACCTATTTAACCTACATAGAATAAGGAAATAAACTATTTAAAAAGATATATCGTGGCCTGTGTGTAAGTTTCATGGAATTAACTAGGAGGACGGCTGCGACCATTATTTATATTACGAGGGTGTTACACACAACAAAACCATACTTTTCACATTCGTTACACTTCCTCCAAAATTGTTACACTCTTCAAAACCGTTACACTTCTCAAATTCGTTACACTGCACCCTCCTTTCTTCAGGTCCAAACTCGGGCCTACGAAACTTTAACTTAGTGTGACACGTAGGTGTAATTCCCTCTACAATTAACCTGACCCTGAGTGTGACAATCTTAAAACACAAATAAGTATGTCCCCCTATTGCATTGCACCCTGTCTAACAGACTCAAGCCCACAGCTAACCGAAATACGGAATTATTCTCAAACTATACATTTACGGTGGGGAGCATTATTTACAGTGACGTTATTTCTTATTTACAACGCAACCCAGGACCTGTGTTTTTTTTTTCCTTTTTAGGGAACAAGAAAAAGAAATTCCTGTTGGGAGGGAGGAGACAGCACGCATTGCATCGATGCACCAGTACCAATACCACCAAAGCACCCAAAAGCACCAAAAGCACCACAAAGCACCACAAAGCACCACTCGGTGCACAGTCACCATGGTTCATAATAAACACAGCAAAACAACTGGTGGTGGTCTTATCTTTTTCTGCTGGGCCGATGTTCTTCCCGACGTCTTCTGGCTTCATGCGGCCTAGTTGGAAATAATAAAAAGCACAACTTGTGTTCGTTTTTATTTAGGGCCTCAGGGGCCAACTAAGGGTGGTCCACCTGTTTGGCATAGGTGCCACCTTACCGAGGTCCGCAAGCAAGATTCCCTGGCCACTATGGCCGGTCTCCAACAGAGGTGCCCTGCCCCAGAACCTGGGGTCCATCAAGTGGTACTTGGCCGCAAAACAGCGGTCCATAAAGTGGTACTTGGCCGCAGAACAGCGGTCCATAAAGTGGTACATCAACGCAATGCATGCTGGTTCTGGGAATCTCGTGCGCACAATGGCCACCTCACGCACGCTCCCCTCGGCGCCCAATGGCGCACAGGTCCTCAAGTGGGAGACAAAAGGGGGGAAGACAATTGAGCGAGGGGTAAGGTCACAAGGGTACACGTCAATAAAGGCAATGCAGGGTGAAGTGCGTACGGAGAGCGAAGTGAGAAAAACTCGTCCCTACCGTACGTCACCCCCCCCCCCCCCCCTGTCACCTACACTACCCTTGCCCTTACCCCATATTTACAAGAATTTACACCTTTACAAATTCGTCACTACGTCCTGTCTTCCCCATCTTTCCCTTCTACACCAAATTCGTCTCCAATCCCTCTACTTCAAAATTTGCCATCACCAATTCATCATCAATCCTCATAAGGAGGAAGAGATGGAACATCAAGCACAATGTCACACCCACGTCATGATGCGTCTCACAATCCAAAACATTTGCACAGTAAAAAATAATCAAAACATGGCATGGTGTGGAGTTCCTGTCACCTCAGGTGAGTGGATGCAGATGGTGCGAGGAGATCCTTCATCCTAACTATCCTCTAAATGATTTTAACACACTTTACACTACCCGGGGTCTTTCCCTGCCAATCCATTGGCCAACTTACACTATGGGTTCTAAAAACCAATTCCCATTGACCAAACTGTGGTGCTTCTCAATTTGGGGTCTCACTCCCCCGATTCATCTCCCGGTGCCCTCACACAATTTCTGGGCTGCGACGTGTAGCTCTCCCAGCAGGTCTACCCACCTGCACACCTCCACCACTGCAGTTGCCACCCGAGCTTACCTGGCTCCTCACCCTAACCTAACTAACTGGTGAAAGCCCCTCCTGGCTCTGTCACCCCTTGGTGCCCTCTGGCACTGGGCTACCCGGGTCCGTCCTCCGGATCCTCGGGCCCCATCCACAACTACCGGCTCCCAGAGCCCACCTGCGGCCTCACCTGGCCGACATCCTCACAGTGGTGGAGTGCCCAAACCAACTACACACACTAACAGGCTACACGCCCAGCCATTTCCACAACACTAATGCACCCATCCAAACATCATTCTTCCACTCGCACCACAGATGCCAATATCCAACCACAATTTACCTATACCCTCTACCTAACACTTACTCTACCCGCCCCGGGTATCCGTGATGGGGGTCCACTCTTCCCCCATTCACACCTCCGCACCATCCACTCCACTCAATTGTTTCCACCATACTCACTCCACGACCATCCATTCCAATACTCCATTTATTCCACACTACCATTTATTCCACACAGCCACATACACCTGTTGTTGCACACCTGTGCCCTCACACCTGGTGCCACCTGCACCCTCCTTTCTTCCTGGGCCATTTGGTCAGCACAACACGCAATCACCACTACTCCCTCATACACTGCTCCATTCACCTGTTCAGTTGCACACCTGTGCAATCACACCTGTTCAATCCTCAAACACACGGCATCATCTCATCTAACTACTCCCCTCTGAAACTTGCGCTTCCCAGTCGTCCCTTTAAACTATTGCGCTCCCTCGTCATTATCATCCATACTAATCTACCTGCGTCCCCACTACAGGTATCAGTCACTAACTAAACCTTAACGTTACCTAATGTCAATCTCTTCTAGATCCCTACACACAATATCCTAACCCACCCGGGCTCGTTTTCACTGCCATCAACCCCATAAACCTCGTGCTCCTTTGCCCCACCCATCTGTGAGGGATGGTGGATTTGCCATCCCACCACATCGGGGAGGTCCTACTATCAATTTCGCTCGTCCAAATCCAACAAATCAAAAATTTGCCATTTACTGCTAATCACCGTACCAATCATCAAATTTTGCTTTTTTCTAATTTCGGGGCCAAAACACTATCCTCATCACCCGTCTACTTATTAGATCCTCTCGGTGCGCAAATTTCCTTCTAAAGCTCGGCTTCGTACAGCCGAGCAATGAATGCGGGTTGTTTTGTGCCAGCGGCTGGATACGTCCCGCATTCGGGGCAGGGACGGGGGCTTACCCGGGCCGAGATCCCACGCACCACCTCGGCGTGGAGCCATCCAATGTCCCGATCTCGACCTGCCGGCACGTCTCAACAAAAAGTGGTCGCCATGACGACCCTTCCTATCGAGCTGCCCGCTCCGCCTAGTTGAGCACGGACGCGGCCGTTCCAAGCGAGGCCTAGCGTGGATCGCGTACGGCGGTCCTTTCGAACCCGCCGTGGCTCGGATCCCCGCTGGTTCTCGCGGCACGCGAAGCCCGGCACGCACCAAGGGCCCGATTCGGCTAAAAGTCGCTCTAACCGCTAACCCGGTTACCGTCAATGCCTCACCTGGATGCTTACACGCATACGCTACCCCTTTCTTGCTCATACCTCCAGCTGTTCCCATGCTCCTCGTACCTTTCCTTACACACCTCGGTACTCTCATTCCGCTCACAGACTTGGTCACACACCTGACCACCGAACACCTTGGCACACATTCGTCGCTCGCACACCTCACCAACACACCTCTTCGCGCCCCCTCCTCGGTCACCTCCTCTGTGACAATCACAGGTGTGCTCTCACTCGCACACCCAACCACGTGCCTCACGACCAACTCAAGTGTGCATTCCCACACACGCTCTACCATTCCAGGTGTGCATCCTTCCATTCCAGGTGTACATCCTCGCTCACCTGTCACAACCAACTCACGCTCCGTGTCACTCTCCCTACTTTCACCTCCACTCTCGGTCGCGCACTCACCCTTACTCTCGACAGCGCACTCTTTCCTAATGCCCCCGTCCGTTACACACCTTTCTTGCGCACACTCTCCCGTTACATCCTCTGTAACACTCACCACAGGCGTGCATTCTCCCCTACTCTTGACAGCATGCGCTTTCTCCATGCACCCGTCCGTTACACACCTTTCTCGCGCATCCTCTTGCACACACTCTTTCGTTACTTCCTCCGTAACACTTACCACACCGCGCTTCCATGTACCCCCTCGCACACGCGCTTCGACCAACTCACTCTTGACGGCACACTCACTCCTCGGCGTGCACTTTTTCCTCACACACCCCATGGTCGGACATTCTCGCACACCTCTTTTTTCGCACACCTGACCTGTCACACACTTCACCAACGGCCTCTCACGAACACCCGGGTCTAAATCAACCCCCAAGCCGACTGAAGCTTTCCTCACATCATGTACATTTCCGATTATATCTCCACTCACCTTGGCACCTCGTCTCCGCACCTCTTTTGCCACCTGCAAACTCTTTATTTGGTTAGTGAGCAGCACATCACGATTCGAGCACAGACCTTGTACCAATTCCATTACTTCCTCCTTTATCTCCATCTTAGTTTCTGTCCATCCCTTCTTAATTTCACTCACCTCTTCTTCCACTTCCTCTAATTTTTGCTTCACCTCTTTTATTTCCCGGTGCGTCTCCTCAAGTTCGTCCTCTAAGGCTACCGTGACCATCTCTATGTGCATCCTCACCTGCCAGTCCTTTGTCTCCATTACTTCTGTCACCTCATCCAACCTCCTTGTCAGTCCCTCACGTACCATCTGACATTCCCTCTGTGTCGCTATTAAGTCATTTTTAATTTCTTTTTGTGTCGCCTTTAACCCTCCGAGTACTGCAGTGTTCCTTTGAACCTGCTCCACTAACTCCGTCTGTCCCTCTGTCAGCTGTTCCACCTCCTCCGTCAGATCTTCTATTCCCCCTTGTAACTTTGCCGCCCCATTTCTCACCTCTTTCTCCATACGCTTCTCACTTCGCTTTACCTCCTCGCGTAGCCCCGAAACCTCCTCACTTACACCTCGTCGTATCTCCTCCATCTCTTTTGTAGATGCCACCCTCATCTGTCCCAATTCATCCCTCTGAGCATCCAATTTGGTTTCTACCCCGATTTTTAGCTCCTCTATCTGCTCTCCCATTCGTTTGATTTCCCTGGCAGATTGTTCCCCTATTTCCCGCAATTTGTCCTCCATCCTATTTTCTAACCCCATTAACCCATTTTTCACCTCTTTTATCCCGTTGTCTAACCTCTCAAAATTATTGTCTAACTTCTCACCGGTACCCCTCGCTTCGTCCCTCATTACCCCCATTTGGCCCTCCAATCGCTCACCCTGAGCATCCATCCGGTTCCCCATTACCCCCATTTGGCCCTCCAATCGCTCACCCTGTAGGTTGAGGGACGCCTGCATTTGTACCATAAATTGCTCCATGAGGGCCTGCATTTGGGCCATCCCTCCCACTTGTGCAGCGGGTGCGGCCGCCGTAGCCATGTGCGAGGCGCCATTTTGCGCGCCCGCAACCTCGTGCGCGAGGACGCCATTTTGTGCGTCTGATACCCCCTCAACCGCCTCCTCATTGCTCTCCTCCTCCCTTTCTTCCCCTAAGTCCTGGGTTACCCCTAACCCGTCTATCTCCCCCACCGACATCCGATCGCCTTGATTGTCCATGGCGCGATCTCAAAATTCGGGTTTTATAAAACAAAACAATTTCGGCAGCTCGTAATTTTGACCAAATCTTTTTTCCTACACGTTTTAAAAATTTGGTTCGGGCCTCGAATCCCACTCCTGGCACCAATTGTTACGGATCGCGGTTTAGATGTTATCATGGGCTGAGCGGATGGTCCAACCGCGACCGTTACAGGATCCCCAATTGGCCCGATTCCACCCGACGTTGACCAGATCGCACCACAGATATTCAATCGGGAAACCTCTAAAGCGACCGAAAGAGAAGGAAAAGAGAAGAAGACAGAGTACGGAGGAAGAACAGATTTATTATACACACACAAGCAATGGATGGAAGAAGCAGTCACACAGTGAATCGTTAACTTATACTATTCAATTTACTTAACCCCAGGACAACATTCAAGACAGACGACGTTCACACTTACACAGGGGAAATTGCAGGCAGGGATGGCGGAGGTGGGTTGCTGGAGAGGGAGGCAGGGTCAGGTCCCTGCAACCGGCAGGGCTGGAGGTAGCAGCTCTCAATCCTTCGCGTTTTTGGCGGGAAAACCCTCGGTCGCGTCGACGCTGCTGATACTGTAGACGTCACTCGCTGGCTCGGTCACACCTGCTCCTCTCCTTCTGGTGGAGCCGTCTCCCTCCTCTCAGCGCGTCTCTCCAAAGCTGGTTTCCTCTCCGAGTACCTCTCCTTTTTGGCTTGGAGCGTCTCTCCTCTCACCGCTCACAGCTCAGCTCACAGCTCCTCTCGCATGTCACCTCTTCGCTCATCTCTTGAAGCAGTCCCTTCCAGTCGCTTTTATCACTCGGGGCGGAATCAAGCCGCCGGCTGCGAGGGCACGCCTACCGGGTCGCTAACCGCGGTGCTGGTTGGCTGTTAGGGCTGTCCGATTCCTCCTTTGCTCATGACGACGTGCCATGCCTGTGAGTTGGCGGCTCCTACCCCCCTCTTCTCCGAGATGAGCACATGGGCAATGGCGGCTTGCGGGATTGAACACCACTCGCACCGCTTTTGAAAGGAACTTTGGAGAGCGGAGATGATTGGGGAAATTGAAAGGGGCCTACGCTTATTTTGTTTGATACAATGCAGAGTCAATCTAGTGGGAAACACATATTTAACCTACATAGAATAAGGAAATAAACTATTTAAAAAGATATATCGTGGCCTGTGTGTAAGTTTCATGGAATTAACTAGGAGGACGGCTGCGACCATTATTTACATTACGAGGGTGTTACACACAACAAAACCATACTTTTCACATTCGTTACACTTCCTCCAAAATTGTTACACTCTTCAAAACCGTTACACTTCTCAAATTCGTTACTATATATATATATATATATATATATATATATATATATATATATATATATATATATATATATATTACGTTTGTCTGTTCTGTAAGCCACTTGTTACTTGCAAAATCGAAGATTTTTCAAGTATATTGTTCGGTTGCATTTGTGGTTCTGTCTGTGTCTGTTACTTGGCAAAAAAAAAACATTTTTTTTTTTCACAAGTATGTTGATTACTGTGTGTGTGTGTGTGTGTGTGTGTGTGTGTGTGTGTGTGTGTGTGTGTGTGTGTGTGTGTGTGTGTGTTTGTCTGTGTGTGTTTGTCTGTCCGCTCACTTACACTTGCCTACAGGTCACAATTTTAAACCGTTCTTCACGAAACTTCACCAAATGGTAGAGTTCGTGGTCTGACAAAATCCTATATATTTTTGAGGTCAAAACGTCAAAACGTCAACACAGGCCAAAGGTCAACCACTTTTAATCAAATTTCTAAAATCCTCAATTTTCATCCGATTCACATGAAATTTGAATGGGATTTACATGTCAGCAAACTGAATTCAACCACCAACTATTTTTGAGATCAGCATCGGCCAAAAGGTCAACATATGCCAAAGGTCAACAACAATTTCAAATTTCTAAAATCCTTAATTTTCATCCAATTGACTTGAAATTTGAAGAGGACTTGCATATTTGGTCACTGAATTCAACCACCCAGTATTTTTGAGGTCAACATAGGCCAAAAGGTCATTATAGGCCAAGTTTTTTAAATCCTCAATTTTCATCCGATTAACTTGAAAATTGAACCGCATTTGCACATTGAGTCACTAAATAGGGAAACGAACTATTTTGAGGTCAAAATGTCAAAGGTCAACTCAAGGTGAACCTTCCAAAATCATCATTTTTCATCTTAAAAACTCATCACTTTTCTTCCTATTGACCCGAGCTTTGATCAGGATTGTCAATTTTAATCTTAATGAAATGGTCAATTTGCTGTACAAATGGATTAATTTTTTTGTTGGGGGTGGGGGGCGGATTTTGCAAGTATCATGCTCCGCATGACGTCTTCTTGTTTGTATTTCAATCTGTCCTCATGTCACCTATCATTCTCTCCAAAGTTGTTTGTGTTGTTTGTAGTCTACTTTTCATTTCTTTACTTAAAATCCAGGCATTGCCTCAAAAGATCATCACTGAAGTAAAGCACTAATTGACGTATGTTTTGTGGCTATTTGGGACTTTAGTAAATTCCTGCAGCTGTAGAGGAACGCAGGTCGAGTTGAAAACAGCAAAAGGTTTTACTTTATTTGATTTTGGGGTTACTTGATGCAGTCTTTTTTGACTCGATGGGCTGAGCGTTGGTTGAATATAAATATTGGATTTATGTAGTGTCTTTTACCTCTGGATACAAGGCACTGAAAGAAAGAGAAGGTGAGAGAAAGATAGAAAAAAAAGGGGAATGGGGAAGAGAGGAGATGAAAGAGCAATTTCAAATGATGCCTGTGAGGTGAAATGCTGTCCACAATACACTTTTAAAAGCAGAATTCTAACAGCATGGCCATTCCTCACAGAACTGTCCCTCATAGTTTTGAATCACTCGGCGACCTCACCGGCAATGACTTCCATGACTGGCAATGGTTCTGTTTGGGGACAATCCCACATGTCCTCACAATCTCCATGGTAAGCCAAGTCTCGTGGAATATTAAGGGATTTAAAGGAGTGATGTATATATATATATATATATATATATATATATATATATATATATATTGTTACGGACCGCGGATAAGATTTTACTGGATTGCCGAGCGGAAGGCGCCGCGGCCCGAACCGTTAACAATGACTAGACCCGATTCTGAACGTTGGCCAAATCGTGCCACAGATATTCAATGAGGAAAAGACAAAGACGACGCGGATGTGAAGAAGAAGAAGACAAAGAGGGTTTGAAATACGAATATAATTTATTACTATTTACAGGACCAAAGAAACCAAGGAAGAAGGAAAGATAATAAAATAAAGCAGAAAGACGGACGGACCAGAAGGACACAGTGAAACTCTAGCTTATCTACACAGGCTTAACTTATACCCTGGACAGAACAAACAAAACAAACTCACGTACACAAAAGGATGGAAGGACAGGAATCGTTTGGAGGGATGAGCAGGTGGAATCACAGGGCACAGCGAGCAGGTCCACTCCGGGCGGGAAGCGAGGAGCCGGCAGCTCCTTGTATTCGGCTTTCACCGCACACCGGCAGGGTCACTCGCTGCCCTGTCAGGGCTTCACGCGGCTGGTTGAAGCGGCTCTCTGCAGAACTCTTTCTTTGCACTTCTGGACTTGAACTCCTCTGCCGTCTCTGGCGCACTTCTGGTTTCGCACTTCTGGACTTGGACTCCTCAGGCGTCTCTGGCGCACTTCTGGTTTCGTACTTCTGGACTTGGCCTCCTCTCCCGTCTCTGGCGCACTTCTGGTTTCGCACTTCTGGACTTGGACTCCTCTGCCATCTCTGGCGCACTTCTGGTTTCGCATTTGTGTCAAGGCTTCCCCCGCGCTTCTGTCAACGGCTTCCGCGCGCGCTTATTATATCCCCGCCGGCGATCAAGCCGCCGGCCTCTAGAACACGCCCATCGGTGAGCTCGCCTCGGCCCTGATTGGTCGGCCCGGGTCCTCTGGCTCCACCCTTGATGACGATGGATGGGCACGCCCAGGATTCGGCAGCTCCTCCCCCTTCTTCTCCAAGCCTACCTCGTGGCTAATGGAGTCGCGGTGAATGCAGTTGGCAATTGAGGCTTTGTGAAATGAAAATGAAAGGGGATCTATCTATTTGAATTCAGTGCAATGGAGTGTCAATTAATGGAAGACAAATCCTTAGCCTAATACAAGGAATAAGGAAATAACTGTCAACAAGGAGGAAATCTATTATTGGCTACGTGGGTGCTTGTGAAATGACTACGGGCACGACCTTTGACCTTTATACACAACTGGAGGCAGGAGGGTCCACAATAAAGCAATAAAAAAACACAATCCTCATATCCACAACACTGCACCCTCCTCCTCTTAGGCACGTCCCGGGCCTCTTACCTTTACTTTTAGTGTGGCACGTAGGTGTAGTTCCCTCTACATTTAACCTGACCCTGAGTGTGACAGTTTTAAAACATAAATAAATATGTCCCGCTGCTCCATTGCACCCTACCTAACAGACTCACGCCCACAGCTAACCGAATTGCGGAATGGTCTTCAAACTAAAACACTTACGGTGGGGGCGCATTATTTACAACGACGCTATTTTATTTACAAAACTAACCCAGGACCTGTGATTGTTCTTTTTGGGGGGGGGGGAGACAGTCTGCTCTGCATCGACACACCATGAAGCACCCAAAAACGCACCAATACACCCTCAAGCACCAATCGGTGCACAGTCATCACTGTTCAATAAAAATAAAAACAACAAACCCTTGGTGGTGTCTTGCTCTTTGGCCCCCTCTGCTGGCTAATGCTGTCTTCCTGATGTTGTCATCTTCTATGCTGGCAGCCTATTTGGACATAAAAGTGCACAAAACATGTCCATTGCTTTTATTTATGGCCCACAGGGGGCCGACTATGTATGATTCACCTGTGGGGCATAGGTGCCCTGTGGCCAAGGTCCGCCAGCAAGATCTCGGGCCTTCATGGCCGGTTCCAGCAGAGGGGCCATGCCCCAACCCATGGGGTCTATAAGTGGTGCTCAGCCACAGACATGTGGTCCATAAGGTGGTGCGTCGATGCAGACAGCTGTGGTTGCGAGAGTTTCGGGCGCACAATGGCGGACTCACGCACGCTCCCCTCGGCGCCCAGTGGTGCACAGTCCTCATGTGGGAGACAAAGGGGGGGGGGGGGAAGACAGATGAGCGAGGGGTAAGGTCACAAGGGTACACATCAATAAAGGCAATGCAAGGCGAGGTGCGTATGGAGACGGAGCGGAGAAAAGCCCGTCCCTACCGTACGTCACCCCCCTTGTCACCTACCCTACCCTTGCCCTTACCCCATATGTACAAAATCTACACATTACAAATTCGTCACTATCGTCACTTCTTCCCCATTTTTCCCCTATACCAAATTCGTTCCCACAATCCCTCTAACCAAATTTGCCATCACCAATTCATCATCAATCCTCATAAGGAGGGAGAGATGGAACATAAGCACAATGTCACACCCACGTCATGATGCGTCTCACATTCCAAACATCTGCATCAAAATAAAATAATAAAAACCACCTGGCATGGTGTGGAGGTACGTCATCTCAGGTGAGTGGATGCAGATGGTGCGAGGAGATTCTTAATCCTAACTATCCTCTAAATGACATTAACACACTTTACACTACCCGGGGTCTTTCCCTGCCAAAATAATTGGCCATCTTACTCTATGCGGTTTTAAGAACCAAATTCCCATTGACCAAACTGTGGTGCTTCCTCAATTTGGGGTCTCACTCCCCCGATGCAACTCCCTGTGCCCTTGCACAATTTCAGGGCTGAGTCGTGTAGCTCTCCCAGCAGGTCTACCCACCTGCACACCTCCACCACCGTAGTTGCCACCCGAGCTTACCTAGCTCCTCACCCTAACCTATCTAATTGGGGAAGGCCCCTCCTGGCTCTGTCACCCCTTGGTGCCCTCTGGCACTGGGCTACCCGGGTCCGTCCTCCGGATCCTCGGGCCCCATCCACAACAACTACTGGCTCCCAGAGCCCACCTGCGGCCTCACCTGGCCGACATCCTAACAGTGGCGGAGTGTCAACCAACCACACACACTAACAGGCTACACGCCCAGCCATTTCCACAACACTAATGCACCCATTCAATCACCATTCTTCCACCATGCACCACAGATGCCAATATCCAACCACAATTTACCTGTACCCTCTACCTAACACTTACACTACCCTCCCCGGGTATTCGTGATGGGGGTCCATTCTTCCCCCATTCACACCTTCGCACCATCCACTCCACTCCACAGTTTCCACCATACTCACTCCACGACCATCCATTCCATACTCCATATATTCCACACTCCATGTCTTCCACACAACCATTCTCCATACACCTGTCGTTGCACACCTGTGCAATCACACCTGGTGCCACCTGCACCCTCCTTCCTCCCTGGACCATTTGGTCAGCACACTCACATCACTATCACTCACTCACACACTGCTCCATACACGTGTTCAGTTGCACCCCTGTGCAATCACACCTTTTAACCACACACACGGCATCATCTGAACTACCTGTTGCCCTGCTAACTTAGTGCTCCCCGTCTTCCCTTTAAACTAAGCACATACCACGTCATTATCATCCAAACTAATCTACCTGCGTCCCCACTACAGGTATCATTGTCACTACCTCACCTTAACGTTACCTAAGGTCATCTTCTCTAGATCCCTATCATTATCCTAACCCTCCCGGGCTAGTTTTCACTGCCAACCCCATAAAACTAGTGCTCCTTTGCCCCCGTCTGTGAGAGATGGCAGAGTTGCCATCCCACCACATCGGGTATCTCTCACTACCAATTTTGGACACCAAATTCCAGATAATTAAAAATTTGCCAATCACTACCAATCATCTGCCAATCATCACTCTGCCAATCCTTTGCCAATCATCAAATTTTGCTTTTTTCAATTTCGGGTCCAAAACACTATCCTCATCACACGTCTACTCACTTGAGCCTCTCGGTGCGCCAATTCATCTCCAAAGCTCGGCTTCGCAAAGCCGAGCAATGAATGCGGGTTGCTTGGTGCCGGCGGCTGGATCCGTCCGGCACTCGGTGCAGGGAAGGAGGTTTACCCGGGCCGAGATCCCACGCACAACGCACAATCTCGGCACAGAGCCGTCCAATGGCCCGATCTCGCCCTGCCGGAACGCCTCAACAAAAAGGGGTCGCCATGACGACCCTTCCTACCGGGCCACCCGCTCCGCATAGCGGAGCACGGACACGGCCGGTCAGAGCGCGGCCCGGCGTGGATCCCGCACGGCGGTTCTTTCGAAACAGCCGCGGTCACAATCCCCGCGGATCCCCGCGGCACGCAAAGCTGCCCGGCACGCCCCGAGGGCCCGCTTCGGCTAAACGTCGTTCTAACCGCTAACCCGGTTAGCGTCGATGCTCCACTTGCATGCTTACACCCCGCAGCCCGTTCCTTGCTCACACATCCAGCCGTTCCCATGCTCCTAGTCATTGCACCTTCTCTTACACACCCAGGTACACTCAATCCGCTTACAGACTTTGTCACACACCTGACCACCGCACACCTTTGCACACCCTCGTCGTTCGCACACCTCACCAACACACCTCTTCGCGCTCCCTCCTCGGTCACCTCCTCTGTGACAACCACAAGTGTGCACTCGCTTGCACCCCCAATCACGTGCCTCACTACCAACTCCAGCGTGCAATTCCCATACGCGCTCTACCATTCCAGGTGTGCATCCTTCCATTCCAGGTGTACATCCTCTCTCGCCTGCAACAACCAACTCACGCTCCGTGTCACTCTTACTACTTTCACCACCACACTCGGTCGCGCATTCACCCTTACTTTTGACAGCGCACTCTGTACTCATGCACCCGTCCGTTACACACCTTTCTCGCGCACACTCTCCCGTTACACCCTCCGTAACACTCACCACAGGTGTGCATTCTCCCTTACTCTTGACAGCGCACTCTTTCCTCATGCACCCGTCCGTTACACACCTTTCTCACACATCCTCTTGTGCACACTCTCCCGTTACACCCTCCGTAACACTCACCACAGGCGTGCATGCTTCTGTTACATCCCTTGTAACACTCCCCATGACGCGCTTCCATGTGCCCCCCCGCACACGCGCTACGACCAACTCACTCTCGACAGCACACTCACTCCTCGGCGCGCACTTTTTCCTCACACACCCCAGAGTCGGACATTCTCACACACCTCCTCTCTCGTACTCCGTACCTGTCGCACACTTCACCAACGGCCTCTCACAAACACCCGGGTCCAAACCAAACCCCAAGCCGACTGGAGCTCCCCTCACACCATATACATTTCCGTATATATCGCCACTCACCTTGGCACCTCGTCTCCGCACCTCCTCTGCCACCTGCAAACTCTTTATCTGGTTAGCAAGCACACCATCACGATTTGAGCGCCGACCTTGCACATATTCCATTACTTCCTCCTTTATCTGCCTCTTAGTTTCCCTCCGTCTCTTCTTAATTTCACTCACCCCCTCCTCCACATCCTCTAATTTTTGCTTCACCTCTTTTATTTCCCGGTGCGTCTCCTCAATTTCGTCCTCTAAGGCCACCTTTACCGTCTCTATGTGCGTCCTCACCTCCCGGTCCTTTGTCTCCATTGCCTCTGTCACCTCGTCCAACCTCATTGTCAGTCCCTCACGTACCATCTGACATTCCTTCTTTGTCGCTATTAATTCGTTCTTGATGTCTTTTTGTGTCGCTTTTAACCCTCCTAGTACCGCAGTGTTCTTTTGTACCTGCTCCACAAACTCCGTCTGTCCCACCGTCAGCTGTTCCACCTCCTGCGTCAGGGCCTCTATGCCCCCTTGTAACTTTGCCGTATTATTCCTCACCTCTTTCTCCATACGCTTCTCACCTCGCTTTACCTCCTCGCGTACCCCCGAGACCTCCTCGCTTACACCTCGTCTTATTTCCTCCTTCATCTCCTCCATTTCTTTAGTAGATGCCACCCTCATCTGTTCTAATTCATCCTTCTGAGCATCCAATTTCCCTTCTAACCCGATTTTCACCTCCTCTATCTGGTTCCCCATCTGTTTGATTTCCCAGGCGGATTGCTCCCCTATTTCCCACAATTTGCCTTCCATCTTATCTTCTAGCCCCGTTAACCCATTCTTTACCTCTTTTATCCCGTTGTCTAACCCCTCAAATTTATTGTCTAACCCCTCAAATATATTGTCTAACTTCCCAATTTGGGCATTGGTACCCCTCACTTCGTCCCTCATTGCCCCCATCATTCTGCTTTCCATTTTTCCATTTCCCTGCTTCTTTTTTCGTTGTCGCACTTCGACTCTGCCATGTATTCGCTGAACCGTGCCATGAACTGCTGCATGTCAAACAGCTGCATGTTAAAGCCCGCTGGTACAGCGGGCTCGGCTACCGCGCGCTCGTGCGAGGCGCCATTTTGCACCTCTCCAACCACGTGCGCGAGGGCGCCATTTTGCGCACCTGAAACCTCCTCAACCACATCATCATTTCTCTCCTCCATTTCTTCCCCCTGGTCCTGGGTTACCCCTAACCCCTCTTCTATTTCCCCCACCTGCATCCAATCGCCTTGATTGTCCATGGCACGATTTTCAAATTTAAGATTTTAAATAAAACAAAATTTTGGGCCACTCGTAATTTTGAGTGCGCTATTCGCGCTTCAGGTCTGAATCTCACTCCCAGGCACCAATTGTTACGGACCGCGGATAAGATGTTACTGGATTGCCGAGCGGATGGCGCCGCGGCCCGAACCGTTAACAATGACTAGACCCGATTCTGAACGTTGGCCAAATCGTGCCACAGATATTCAATGAGGAAAAGACAAAGACGACGCGGATGTGAAGAAGAAGAAGACAAAGAGGGTTTGAAATACGAATATAATTTATTACTATTTACAGGACCAAAGAAACCAAGGAAGAAGGAAAGATAATAAAACAAAGCAGAAAGAGGGACGGACCAGAAGGACACAGTGAAACTCTAGCTTATCTACACAGGCTTAACTTATACCCTGGACAGAACAAACAAAACAAACTCACGTACACAAAAGGATGGAAGGACAGGAATTGTTTGGAGGGATGAGCAGGTGGAATCACAGGGCACAGCGAGCAGGTCCACTCCGGGCGGGAAGCGAGGAGCCGGCAGCTCCTTGTATTCGGCTTTCACCGCACACCGGCAGGGTCACTCGCTGCCCCGTCAGGGCTTCACGCGGCTGGTTGAAGCGGCTCTCTGCAGAACTCTTTCTTTGCACTTCTGGACTTGCACCCCTCTGCCGTCTCTGGCGCACTTCTGGTTTCGCACTTCTGGACTTGGACTCCTCTGGCGTCTCTGGCGCACTTCTGGTTTCGCACTTCTGGACTTGGACTCCTCTGCCCTCTCTGGCGCACTTCTGGTTTCGCACTTCTGGACTTGGACTCCTCTGCCGTCTCTGGCGCACTTCTGGTTTCGCACTTGTGTCAAGGCTTCCCCCGCGCTTCTGTCAACGGCTTCCGCGCGCGCTTTTTATATCCCCGCCGGCGATCAAGCCGCCGGCCTCTAGAACACGCCCATCTGTGAGTTCGCCTCGGCCCTGATTGGTCAGCCCGGGCCCTCTGGCTCCACCCTTGATGACGATGGGCGGGCACGCCCAGGATTCGGCAGCTCCTCCCCCTTCTTCTCCAAGCCTACCTCGTGGCTAATGGAGTTGCGGTGAATGCAGTTGGCAATTGAGGCTTTGTGAAATGAAAATGAAAAGGGATCTATCTATTTTAATTCGGTGCAATGGAGTGTCAATTAATGGAAGACAAATCCTTAGCCTAATACACAGAATAAGGAAATAACTGTCAACAAGGAGGAAATCTATTATTGGCTACGTGGGTGCTTGTGAAATGAAAGGTCACGACCTTTGACCTTTATACACAACTGGAGGCAGGAGGGTCCACAATAAAGCAATAAAAAAACACAATCCTCATATCCACAACAATATATATATATATATATATATATATATATATATATATATATGTATATATATATGTATATATATATATATATATATATATATTCGCTTATTTTTCACAAATATGTATATTCGAATTTCAAGTTTATTGTTGGGAATGATTTTCATCTCACTCCTCTGCAAATGCACAATTGGGATGAATTCAGAGCAAAAGTACTGCTAAACTACAGGTTCATTTTCCGATTCATGTTCCAATTTGCGTTGGAATGAAGTTGTTCCTCAACCATAAACTGACATTTGTAGACAGACAGACAAAGTGAACCAATTGCTTAACCTCGCTTTTCGCTTTGCGTGCATGGGGTAAAGATATAGTGACGTCGGCGCAAAATTCCCCCTTCTTGCTGTTTTTGAGCTTGTATCCAGCTTGTCCATCCCCTGCGTCGTCCTCCCCTTCCCTTGTTCACATTCTTCATCTTACCCATTCTTCCTCCAAGTATCATTTCGTTGTGTCCCTCTACCCTGCTAATGGTGTTTCCCTGCTTTCCACTGGTCTTTCTATTCTGTTCTGTGGTCTTGTTCTTCCGCTAGGCTCGACTTTCAATACAAAAAAGAGATATGCTAATGTATACTCTTTGCAGTCTGCTCACTGTAGAGTCATTGGTGGGGTTGACAAGTTTCCATTATTTGCTTGATTTACCACGCCTGAGCATGTTTATCCTGCACAAAAGCAGGTGGAAAATTTTCAGATTCAAATCTGACCTGCTTAAATTTGTTTAATCATACAAAACAAAATCTATCCAACTTGTAATTTCTGAAATAATTGAATGAGCCAATTCTGATTCAGCGCATCTTGATACGATCACAAAACTCAAATGGCGCGTCTCTTCTATTTGACGATAATTCATCGCTTGCAGGCCCTACATCAGCTCTTTCAAGTTCCACTTCATGCTGTGTGGATCTCTGTAGTCAGCGTGCACCAAGAAAGGCCATGGAACGTCCTGAGATGCAACGAAAACGTGAGCTGCAACAGTTAAAATACTGTTCTTCTACAAAACGCTTTTTCAAATCAGATACAAATGTAGGACATGACCACTCAAAGTTAGAGTTTGCTCAAAAACTGTAAATTGCTGTTTAATGCTATCAGTTCTCAATCCGTTCGTATCAACAAGCCATCAGGCACCATGTAATTCTCTCGGAACTCGTGACTTCACAAATTGACCTGAAGGATAACAAGATAATTTACCAGCATACTTCATTGCATTCCACAGTAGTTCCAAGGAACAGGTTTATTGGTACAGAGCTGTCCCATCTGGTTTATACTATCAAAAGGATTCCAATCCGACAATTATCTACTGTTTTGGAGTTTGTCCATATAAGAATCACAAGGCGCTCCTTTCTAGGAGCATAAGCTATTGGTCCTTTTTGCATTTCCTTGGATATGTTAAAGCTCTGATGCCATACGCTTAACGAAAGAACCACTGAGTTCATATCATGGCTCAAAATTCCTTCCTTGAAATAACAATGATTGAATAAAAATGTTCAATCACTGGAAATATGCGATGACTCTAATGCCATCAATTATCTGCAAGGGTCGACAGGTTTTACAACAACAGCAACCACAAGAAAAGTCAGTGAACCAACGATCCATCAGCTCATTCGACGACTGCTTACCGCTCTATCGTCAACAAAGTGTGAGTAATGTTCAGAGTGGGTTAGCTACTCATGTCATAGTTTGCAATATATTTCCTCATGGGTAGTCGATCATACCTGTGAAATTTCGGTTTGATCCGTATTGCGGTTGTGGGGATATAGATCTTCAAATAATTTTTCCTTAAATCCAAGATGGCTGCCACACCACGTGACTGATGATGTCATATTTGAGAAAAGTTATGCCTCATGGGTGGTTGATCATCTATCTATAATTCCAGTAATCTCTGTGTGTCTGTGTGTATGCGACCGCTGTTTCTCGACAACTACCGGTCCGATATACTTGAAACTTGCCAGGTATATTGCTGGGGACCTGAGGATGTGCCTTTTCAAGGTTTCATATTAATCGGACAAGTAGTTACCGAGCTATGTCCAAAAAACGATTCAACCAATCAGAGAGCAGCGAGCTATCACGTGTGCCGAACGTGGCGAACAGACTCTGCCTCGGACGGCACATTTGAGAGCGTATTCATTTATTTCACGTTGGCAAACTATGTTGCCGCTATGTTGGCGTTAAACTATGTTTTAAAACTAATTAAAACTAATTTGCGATTCTTTCACTTTCCTGCGCGTTTGTGCACGCTATGGCGATTTCTTTACCAAACTCCGCAAGCCGTTCGCTTTGGACCAAACCATTTCATGTAAATAGAGGGGGGGGGATTGTCACCGTACTCGCAAGCCGTTCGCTTTGGACCAAACCATTTCATGTAAATAGAGGGGGGGGGGATTGTCACCGTACTCGCAAGCCGTTCGCTTTGGACCAAACCATTTCATGTAAATAGAGGGGGGGGGATATAATTTTAGATATATATATAGTACGGGCATGCCCTAGTATATATTAAATTTTGCATTGATCCATTCAGCAGTTCTGGAAAAAGATGTTAAAGATTTTCCTTAAATCCGAGATGGCTGCCACACTACGTGACTGATGATGTCATAGTTCAGAAACAATTTTCACTATGGGGAGTTGATCACAGCGATGAATTATCGCATTGATTTGTTGAGTTGTTCTGGAGAAAATATTATTTAATTTTTTGCTTAAATTCAAGATGGCCGCCATACCACGTGACTAATGACGTCATGGTTTGCAAAAAAATTATTCCTGGTTAGTCGATCATACGTATGAAGTTTTGGATTGAGCCATTGAAAGGTTCTGGAGATATAATTTTTCAAATATTTTTCCGTAAATAAAAGATGGCCACCATACCACGTGACTGATGATGTCATCGTTTGCACAAAAATAAATTATCATGTGTAGTCGATCATATCTGTGAAGTTTCGGATTAATCCGTTCTCAGATTGTTTAAAGATGTTTAAATTAATGCTTAATGCAATGCTTAATGCAAATTAATGCAATGCTTTGCTTGGAAGCATAATTAAAACTTTGATTAAGGGCTCTTCACACATTGAAGCATTTTTTAAAGACTGCCTCCAACCACCCGCCTGGTGTTGGCTTAACGATTCAGGTGGAGGGATTGGGATCCTTGGGTCCTGAGGTCGAATCGCGGTCAGCTGTTGAATTAACACCAGGTGGGGTTGACTCAGCCCGTCATCCATCTGAGGTCGGTAAAATGAGTACCAACTCACAGGGTCTTCTCTCAAGGAGGTTGGTGGCAGGATTTGCACTCCGGTCCACCGTAAAACACCTCATTCCGTAACACACACAGTGGTGTGTGTCCGCATGGTGCTGAGGTCACTTTGATAGTGTTGACCAACTGACCAACATGTTGTATAAACCAGTCTCAATGCAATCTCTTCACTTCTATGATGACAGACAGCTTAGAGACTTAGAGTACTTCAAAATAATTTAATACTTACATTATTTGCTAACTGGTATCTCCACCCAGGTCATACTATCCTCTTCAACTAAAGTATCAAACAAGCCCGGCTCCGCCGCTGTTAGACTTTCGGTCTTGTTTTGCAATGGTTTTCCAAATGGGGGCCCACAACATTTGTTTGGCGCCAGGCCCACAAGAGGTTAATCTGGCCCTGCTGCTCACCTTTGGTGGTGAAGGTTATAAATAAGCATGAAAACGTATTTTTCATACATATCACGTGATCCATTCAGCTTGGGGAAAGATGGGGTAAAAATAAGATGGAATCACATGCAATTAATCCTTGTGGAAGAATAATTTAATCTTCCTATCTGATTTAATTTAAATAATTCAAACTTTCTAACCCCAACTGAATCTGCCCATACTTAACTTTACATCCTTTCTGAATCAGTTGCTTTTTAATTCATGGATTGCATACATATACAGTGCATTCAGAAAGTATTCAGACCCCTTCACTTTATTCACATTTTGTTATGTTGCAGCCTTATGCTGAAATCGTTTAAATTCATTTTCTCCCTCATTAATCTACACCCATTACCCCATAATGACAAAGAGAAAACAGGATTTTAGAAAGTTTTGCAAATTTATTAAAAACAAAAAACTGAAATATCACTTTGACATAAGTATTCAGACCCTTTGCTAGGACACTTGAAATTTAGCTCAGGTGCCTCCCATTTCTCTTGATCATCTTTGAGATGTTTCTACACCTTGATTTGACTCCACCTGTGGTAAATTCAATTGATTGGACATGATTTGGAAAGGCACACACCTGTCTATATAAGGTCTCACAGATGACAATGCATATCAGAGCAAAAACCAAGCCATGAGGTCGAAGGAACTGCCTGCAGAGCTTAGAGACAGGATTGTGTCGAGGTACAGATCTGGGGAAGCCTACAAAAAAATTTCTGCTGCATTGAAGGTTCCCAAGAGCACAGTGGCCTCCATAATTCTTAAATGGAAGAAGTTTGGAACATTGGAACAACCAGGACTCTTCCTAGAGCTGGCCAGCCGGCCAAACTGAGCAATCGGGGGAGAAGGGCCTTGGTAAGAGAGGTGACCAATAACCCGATGGTCACTCTGGCTGAGCTCTGGGGATCCTGTGTTTAGATGGGAGAAACTTCCAGAAGGACAACCATCACTGCAACACTCCACCAATCTGGGCTTTATTGCAGAGTGGCCAGACGGAGGCATCTCCTCAGTGAAAGACACATGAAAGCCCGCTTGGAGTTTGCAAAAAAGCACCTAAAGGACTCTCAGACTGTGAGAAACAAGATTCTGTGGTCTGATGAAACCAAGATTGAACTGTTTGGCCTCAATTCTAAGCGCATGTCTGGATGAAACCAGGCACCGCTCAACAACTGCCCAATACCATCCCAGCGGTGAAGCATGGTGGTGGCAGCATCATGCTGTGGGGGTGTTTTTCAGCAGCAGGGACTGGGGGACTGGTCAGGGTTGAGGGAACAATGAACGGAGCAAATTACAGAGATATCCTTCATGAAAACCTGAAACAGAGTGCTCAGGACCTCAGACTGGGCCGAAGGTTCACCTTCCAACAGGACAATGACCTGAAGCACACAGCCAAGACTATGCAGGAGTGGCTTAGGGACAACTCTGTGAAGGTCCTTGAGTGGCCCAGCCAGAGCCCTGACTTGAACCCAATCGAACATCTCTGGAGAGACCTGAAAATGGCTGTCCACCGATGGTCCCCATCCAACCTGACAGAGCTTGAGAGGATCTTCAGAGAAGAATGGCAGAAAATCCCAAACTCCAGGTGTGCAAAGCTTGTCGCGTCATACCCAAGAAGACTCGAGGCTGTAATCGCTTCCAAAGGTGCTTCAACTTAGTACTGAGTTAAGTTTCTGAATACTTATGTCAATGTGATATTTCAGTTTTTCTTTTTAATAAATTTGCCAAACTTTCTAAAATCCTGTTTTCTCTTTGTCATTATGGGGTATTGAGTGTAGATTGATGAGGGAAAAATGAATTTAAACGATTTCAGCATGAGGCTGCAACATAACAAAATGTGAAAAACGTGAAGGGTCTGAATACTTTCTGAATACACTGTATATCTAATTATACAATATGCTAACATTCCTGACCTCCTATTAATGAAGTCTTAACAGTTTGGTAGCCATAATCTTAATGCTCAGCATGACACAGCAAAATACGGGATTTTTTGTGTACAATGTCGAGACTTGTGTGAGAGCTAACATATACAACACAAAAAACACAAGTACAGATACATTCAAAGTACACCGCTCCCATGCCAAATAAATAAATATCCTCCAGCACGGCATTGCCATGCAGCTCATAGAACTTCTGACTCAAATATCAGCTTCCTAACTCAAAAGGTGCCTCAGCTAATGACCAGAAGAGAAAGGAAATAAATAAGTTCTTAATTAATGGATAAAAATTAAGGAATTGATCAATTAATTGATTAATCAAAAAAAAATACAGTTTTTGCCAAAGCGATTGCTCACTATTGTCCCGAAATTTAAGCTTCCTAGCTCAAAGGATGGCTGAGATATCGCCTGGACAAACAAGAAAACAAGAAAACAAACAACCGGAGTGAAAACTGAGTATTCCCTTTCAGCGTACGTCATTGCCGGGCCCCCTCCGGTGTCCGGCAATGACGTCATGCAGCGCATGGAGATGTCATGGGAAAGGAGCGGTGCACAACAAACGGACATCTAAACATATAATAAAGGGAGTGGTTGACAAGAGGGGGGAGAGAGAGAGAGGAATGCACACAAGCACAACAACAGTAGACAACAGTGACGTCGGTAGATCTGTGGAAAGGATTGTGAATTGAGGGGTGGGGAGTGGTGGGGAGTGGAGGGGGGATACACGGTATAAAACAAATGGACGCTACTAGGAATTTCAGGAATGAAGTCGGAGATTGAAAGAGGTGGATTTGGGGAGCATTGCCGGGTTGGAAAACATGAAGGTTTTGGATGGGGAAAGATAAGAGATGGTGGTGAACAGCTGTTTTAAAGACCAGGAGGGAGGAGTGGGATTGAAGAGAGTGAGGGAGTTTTTCCAGAGGCGGGAGAAAAGAGGAATGAAAGAGTGAAGGTGAGCAGAGAGTCTTGATTTTGGTAGTTTCATCAGAAGAGGGTTGCTGACAGATCTTGTGTGTCCTGAAGGAATATTTGGAGGACAGAGAACTGACAGAGCTGGGGGAGCTAGGCTGGAGAGGAGGCGGCAGAAGACAGAAAGACCACTGCGGTGAGCAAGTGAATTTCAAGTTGGAATTCCCAGATTTTCACACTTAGTTTCACAGATTTAGATTTCACTTAGATTTCAAGTCTCACACGTTATTTGGTGTTCAAATTATGCAATTTGTAGGCTATTTTACAGAGATATCTGACCCTTTTTATACGAGTCCAACTGTCAACCTAATGATGCTCACATGAAAGATTAGAGGTAGTAGACGCAACGTGAAGCTGTCTAGTAGACTCCTGAATCAACTGTCACACCTTGTGTGCTGCAAACAGGTTGATGTCACTAAACTTAACATTATTTGGCATATTTCAGTTAATAAGTTGTGGATGCCAAAATAGTGAAGTTCACAAAGTTGTAGATCCAGCCACTCAAAATTTTAATCACTACTCTCCTAGTACCCGTAGATGGCATAACTAATTTGTGATAATCTTCTAACACACAGAACCATAATAGTGACAAAGTAATTCAGCATAACTATTTTAAATAAATATTTATTAGTGAAGCACCCATAGTATATTTGTGAACTGAATTGAAAAAAATATGAAGGGGAATATCAAAAAAGTTGTGGTAGATACAAGAAGTATAGTTAATATAATAACATGCAATATAGTTATTTTATATTGTACTAGCTGAAAGCACCCGGCGTTGCCCGGGTTATTTTTGAATGAATTTACTACTATAATTCAGCTTTTACTCGCGGCCGTAGACGATTGACTACTATAATTCAGCTCAGCTTTTAATTGTGAAATGGGCCCAGCTCAGCTGAGGTGGGCCTCGACCGGCCTCGCCACCTAGCCTATAACCTTCCCGGGGCCTGTCCCGTATTTTTTGGTTCTTTTTGAATGAATTTACTACCATAATTCAGCTTTTACTCACGGCCATAAAAGATTGACTACTATAATTCAGCTCAGTTTTTAATTGCGAAATGGGCCCGGCCCGGCCGAAGCGGCCTCAACCGGCCTCGCCACCTAGCCTAAAACCTTGCCGGGGCCCGTCCCGACATTTTTTGTATTAAAGATTTCCTCCTATCTTTCACCGTTCAGGAGATTAGCTTGCGCAGACAAACAAACAGAAACTTTCTTTTATAATATAGTGAGATAAATAAATCTCGGCCTATGAAGGAGCTAAACAACAGAGGGCAGCAGGTTCACAGACCTCCCATGTGAATGGATGGTGACAAAAGGGAAGGGGGTAGGAAGGGTGAATGGGAGTAGAAGATAGCGGGGTAATTGTGAAAAAAGTATGAGGTGAAGATGGGCAGCACTCTTGGAAAAACGGAATGGAAGGGCACTAAAAACACTGGGAATGGAGGGATGAATCAATGGAGATGAGCTTTCAACCTCAAATCGGGGACATCACCCAGGTGTAAAATTCTTGAAGAATGCATGTGACCTGTTCAGCCCGGGGAAGGTTGGAATGATGAGAGGGTGGGATAGTGAGGCCAGAAGTTAGACGATATAAAACTGAGATTCCACCAAGCTTCCTGTAGAGTTGAGAAGCAAACTTTGGAAGCTGGCCTCTGGGTACCTGTTCTATTCTTAAATATGTCAGTAGCAATAACACTAAGAGTGTTGAACTCTATTGCACCCCTGGTATCGATTATGGGAGAAAGGTGCAGCAGCCCAGAGTGTAGGGGACCCATTCTTCATAATTATTCGGAGGAAGGCTTTATACACAGCTGTGAGTATCTCTGAATGGAGAGAATATCGATGCGTCAACCTGCCTTGGAGACTGGATTCGGGGATGTGGTTCATCCGAGTCAGGATTTGACAGATTGTGAGGCCCAGGATCTCCAGTGGATGCAGCTCTTCCGGAGAGAAGTAGATTAGGGGTTCGAAAAGCTTATCCTGATTGAGAAACAGAATGAGAGAATGACATTTTCCTGTTCTAAAAGACATATTCCTGGTAACTGATCAGCAGATTTTTTTACCCAGATCTGCAGACATGGATGTTACAGCAGCCTGTCTCACAAAATGTGGTGCACGTTTCTGTACAGGATGCTGTTGTCAGCATAATGCTACAGAATATTTTCTCGGAAAGCATCGAGTTCGTTGATGTAGACCAAGAATAAAGTCGGTCCAAAAACACTGCCTTTTGGGATATGAGCCTCAGGGTGGCAGATCTTAAGAGAAATTACCATCAAGAGCAACCTTTTGCTTCTGCTTTCAGGAAAAATTCTGATAGCCATTCAAGGAAGGGTCCCTGAATACCTTTAGCAGGTGGCTTGGAAAGTAAGGCTGTGTGCCAGAAAGTATCGATGCTCGATAAAGGTCCAGAAAGACAGCCCTGATCTCTTGTTAAGATGAAGCACACCGATATGCAGTTGGGTTTACACGTGTGGTATATTCTGTATTGGCTGAAGTTGTTGAAATGACTGACTGTTCCATACTCGTTGAGAATGAGTCACTGATTACAGCAAAGAAGCAAGTTCTAGAAGCCTTAAATGTATTTTGAAAACGAGGTAGAATTTGGAAAGATAGTTGCGAAGGACAACTTCTCTTTACAACCCCTTACTGAACCGGCTGGCTGCCGTATCCAGGTGGTGCAGCAATTATTGTTCACCCTTTATTGTGTCAGGTCTACTGAGCTGCGCACAAGAGTGGCTGGAAGACACTGGCTTACTACTCGAAAAGACACCGTGGGATCTTAAGGTCGAACAGCGAATGTTAGCGTAATAGTACCAGAGGCATGTTCCGTTAGCAAGAGGCTTGTTATCACTTTCCAAGAAAGTCATTCCTATCAACCGCTTTGCAAGCCGCTCGCCTATCCGCTCGGCAAATAGAGCAAGCAATTACAAAAGGTGCTTCAATGATCACCATAGTCGAATTTCAAACGATACTTCAACCAATGAAATGTTCAGAGGCATACACCTATTTGTGAGCAGGATACATTGACAGTACTCGTAATAGTATTGAAATGTGCAATTCATTCTTTAATCGTTACTTCAACTTTTAATCCTAATTCTTCAAGATCGACAAAACCCCCAAAATGCACCTTGGTACATCCACAGATAACTTTGGTAGGGGGCTCCTCCTTCTGAGTCCCCATTTATTTATTTTTCTTTGTCTTTTCCTTGTACTCTGTAGTCACTGCGAATACAACTACAGACTTGGCATTTAATATGGAATATTTTTTTGTGGGGGTGAACTTACTTTTCAAGATGACTTTGAACCAAAAGTTCATTGGAATTATGTTGAAATTATTCTAGATTTTGTTAATGTGACCTTTAAAAGAAACAAAAACCACATTTGACATTTCGAAACAAATAAATTGATCCTTGAAAGTGATGTAAACTGATATCGAACTCAATTCACGGACAGTACTGTGTTAAACTTCTATACGTTTTCCAGAAGTATCTTTTTATTTTGCACATTAGCCAAAAATTTTTTTAACAAAAACAAAACTTAAATTACGACTGGGATTACGGACAGGAAAATTACAGTTCAGTACTTCGTGTAACCCCCACGAGCATTCAGGAGAGCACGTACACGTTGAGGCATGCTGCTCACGAGATTTGCCAAGGTTTGGACAGGAATCGCTTGCCATGCAGTGACAATAGCCTGCTGCAATACATGCGCAGAGGTCGGCTGCTGGTCCAAGTGGTCGATTTGAAGGGGTAATTCTGCCCACAAGTTCTCTATCGGATTCATATCCGGGGACATGGCAGGCCACTCCATATGCTCTACACCACGGTCAGCAAGAAAGTGTTGGATCATGCGAGCACGATGAGGCCGTGCATTGTCATCTTGGAAGACAAAGTTTCCTCGAAAGGCTGCACGAGCAAATGGAAGCAATGTTTCTTCCAGAATGGCCCTGTACTTGAACTGGTTCAGGTTTCCATTCAAAACAACCAGGTCAGTTTTGCCCTCTGCATGAAAAGCAGCCCAAACGGTCACCCCACCACCTCCAGCTTGGACTCTTGGCACTATACAATCTTTGTTGTAGGTTTCATGCACTTGTCTGCGCACTCGGACACGGCCATCTTGACGACAGACCAGAAATCTAGACTCGTCACTGAAGATCACGTGATTCCAGTGTCCTGGCTGCCATTGACGGTGCTCTCTGGCCCACTGCAATTGGCGCTGGCAGTGTTGTCTGGTCAGGCGTGGCTTTCTCAGGGGACGCCTGGCACGATAGCCTGCTTGAACCAGTCGTTGGTTGACTAGCCTTCTGGATACAGGCACATTTGTCAGTTGCTGCCACGCAGCCCTAAGCCGATTGGCTGACTTGGTACGGCCATTGCGGACTAACCGGTGCATCTGGCGATCATCCCTCCTTGTGGTTCTGCGGGGAAGTCCTGGCTTCGGTATTGGAGTAGGGACACCCCTCTGAGCATTTCGTTTCAGGACCTTTGACACCTGACCTTGAGTGATGCCATACTGCCGAGCAATGGCACACTGTTTCATGCCGTAATTTCGTAAAGCCACCACTCCATGACAAACAGCATTGTCGAGTTGACGGACCATCTCCAGAGGAAGCGGCAATAACTTTTGGAGACGTGCCGCAGTTGTTTTCCACTAATACAGAACGCAACAACCCTTGTATACCCGACTGTGAAGCCAATCATCAAATGCACCTGTCCGTACATTTTGCCACGCCACCTGTGATATAATCCTGTTGTTGACTTCTTGCTGCGACAGACAATCAGTGACATGGTTCTTTTAACAAATAAATCATCAAAGTGTAAAAGAAACTCACCAGATTGATATACTGAGTTAAGAAAGCAAACCCAAGTCAAGAAAAAAAAAATATTCCATATTAAATGCCAAGTCCTCATCTGGACTGGTCTCCCATCTCTACCACCTCTGACGTCAACTCATCCTGGGAATTCTTCCAAAGTAAATTGCTCTCTCTCTCATGCACAGATTTATCCCATCTCTTCTTCAGTTGTCATACCCTTCCTCCCGTCCATGGTACATGGAATCTTGTGGTGAGGCTGTTGCCCAGAAACAACTTGCCTTCGTCTCCTGGAAAGCAAATCCAACGGAAGGAAATCTCATTTCCTTTCACAAAGCCCGAAACAAGTGTGTGTCCACCCTCAGGAGAGCCAGGAAACAATATCTCTCCGTTCTCAAGACCGAACTCTCTTATCTGTCTCCCTCTTCCAAATCCTGGTGGCATCTGGTCAAGTCTGTTTCTGATGTTTGTTCCCCCTCCATCCCCTCCCTTACCTCAAACGGCTGCACAGCTGACTCCACACGTGAAAAAGCTGAATGCCTCAACTCTGTGTTTGCCTCTAAATCTTGTGTCCTAAACCCATCCCTCTCTGTATCCACCATACCCAGTCGTACCCAGCTGCTCCTGGACTCCGTGTCCTTTCCTCCTGACAAGGTGGAAAAGTTTCTGTCAACCCTCGACTCTGATTCTGCAACTGGACCTGACGGCATCAGCCCACGGGTCCTAAAATCCTGTTCTTCCGCTCTTTCACTCCCTCTCTCTGTTCTCTTCAGCCTCTCTTTTGCTCAAGGTCAACTGCCATCTGCTTGGAAATCAGGCAACATCACCGCTTTGCACAAAAAAGGTGCAAAAACAGATCCTAGCAACTACAGACCAATCAGCCTTCTCCCAATTATCAGCAAAGTCATGGAATCCATCATTGCTTCGGATATGAAATCTTTCCTCTTCTCCAATGGCTTGATCTCTGATCATCAATTTGGTTTCAGACCAGGTCACTCTACTCTGGACATGCTGCTTCTGCTGTCTCAACAATGGATGGTGGTCCTCAATGCCAAACAGGAAATTAGAGCTGTCTCCCTCGACATATCACGTGCCTTCGATACGGTCTGGCACCCCGCTCTGCTCACCAAACTCTCCTCCTTTGGTATCCATGGAAATCTCCATGCATGGCTGGCGGACTTCCTCTCTGGTCGTAGTCAACGTGTGGCCCTAAATGGGTTTCTCTCATCTCCTCTTCCTGTTCAGGCTGGAGTTCCCCAAGGCAGTGTTCTGGGCCCTGTGCTTTTTCTGGTCTTCATCAATGATCTCTCTGACTCTCTTGAAAATCCTCTCTTTCTCTTTGCTGATGACTCCACTCTCTGCCGCTCCATTCCTCATCCCTCAGATCGGGAGTCTGCAGCCTCCTCACTCTCTGCAGACCTGGACAAAATCAGACTGGGCAAACAAGTGGAACATGTCTTTCAATCCTGACAAATCTCACACTCTTACGATGTCTCTCCGAAAAGACTGACTGGACAACCCTCCCAGCTACTTTCTGAATAATCCTCTCCAAGAAGTTCTGTCACTCAAGCTTTTGGGTCTCACTATCTGCCATGATCTTTCCTGGGAAAACCACATTTCCAAGCTGGCCTCCAAAGTCAGTCGCCGACTGGGCATCCTCCGTCGTGCGAAGTCCTTCCTTGGCACACCTGAGCTCCTCACCACATAAAAGGCTTTCATCCGCAGCTCAATGGAGTACTGCTCTCCCATCTGGGCTGGTGCTCCTGCCTCACACCTAGCTCGTCTTCACGCTGTTGAAACCAAAGCGATGAGAATCATTGGAATCTCCCGCGATGACGCTATCTCCGAGGGCCTTTCACTTAATCACCGCAGGCAGGTTGGTGGTCTTTCCGTCTTCGACAGACTCCTCTCCGGCCTTGCTCCCCCAGCTCTCTCTGGGCTCTGTCCCCCAAATATTCCTGCAGGTCGCACAAGATCTGCCTGCAACCCTCTTATGGTTAAAACTGCCAAAATCAAGACTCTCTGCTCACCTTCACTCCTTCATTCCTCTTTTCTCCCACCTCTGGAACAATCTCCCTCAATCTCTTCAATCCCACTCCTCCCTCCAGGTCTTTAAAACGGCTGTTCACCACCATCTCTTATCTTCCCCAATCCAAAACCTTGATCTTTTATACCCCCGCTAATTTCACCCCAAATCCACTTTTTTGAGGTGACTTTTGACTTCTTTCCTGGAAGTCCTTGGTGTCCTTGCGTTTTATACCTATCCTGCCTCCCCCAGGCCCTCTCCCTCCAAAAACATCTCCCGATGTCCCTGCTCTCAAATGTTGTGTTTGTGTGCTTCCTCCCCTTCTCTCCCCATCTTGTCGATCACTCCCCTTTTTATCTACTTTGTTTGCTTGTTTGTTTGATTTGTTTGTTTGATAAATGTTAGCTCTTTCACAAGCCTCGACTCGGTATAAAAAAAAAATAATAATAATAAAAAAAAGTCTGTAGAAAGGAACTCAGAAGTGAGCATACCTCACTTTGTTCAACTAGGTTGAACAGTTTACCTTTTGTATCCCACTTTTGTATCCCACTTTGTATTTTGTATCCCACTATTTGTTTTGTAGAGGTAGCAAAGGCGGAGGGGGCATGGAGGAAAATGTTCGGAGAACGCTTGGATTCGGAAGAGGGTCAGAGAGCGGTATTCAGGATTGCAAAGCAGATACCGAAAAAGGGAGGTGCGATGTGATGGGGGTGAGTTGCTTGAAGGATGAAGTGGGACAAATCGTTGTGGACCCGGATGGAATTAAAGGAAGATGGAAGAGATATATGGACATGCTGTTCAATGCAGAGAATGAATGGGATGGCAACATCGAGAGAAACCCAGTTTTAGGACGGCAGAGAAGCTAACTGAGAAGGGAGTTGAGGAAGCGATAAAAGCAATGAAGAGTCGAAAAGCAGGATGGCCGACGGGATTTGTGGGAGATATGTTGAAGGCAGCGGAAAGTTGGGGTGTGAAGAGAATAACAGAGATCTGTTATCTGGTGGAAAAAGAAGGCCGCATTCCAGTGGATTGGGAACTGAGTACCGTCGTCCCTCCATACAAGGGGAAAGGTGACCCTCTGGACTGTAGCTCGTATCGAGCGATAAGGTTATTGGAGCATGGAATGAAGGTATTGGAAAGGGCGTTGGAGAGGAGGATAAGGAAGAAAGTGAAGATCGACGAAATGCAGTTTGGATTTATGCCAGGAAGAGGAACGACAGACGTGCTTTTTATTGTAAAGCAGTTGCAGGAGAAGTACATGGAGAAGAGGTTGAAGTTGTTTCTTGGGTTTGTTGATCTGGAGAAAGAATTTGATAGGGTTCCACGCGAAGTAGTTACATGGGCATTGAGGAAGTTAGGAGTGGAGGAATGGTTTTATCAGAGTAGTGATGGCAATGTACGAGAGAGCGCGTACAGCTGCAAGGACGAAGGACGGGAACAGTGGTGAGTTTGAAGTGAAGGTGGGTGTGCATCAGGGGTCGGTACTAAGTCCACTACTATTTGTAGCTGTGATGGATGTGCTGGCTCGGAACGTAAAGGAAGGTTTACCGTGGGAGTTGTTGTATGCAGATGATCTGGTGTTGATTGCAGAAAGTATGGATGGACTGAAGGAGAAGATGAACAAGTGGAAGGAATGTATAGAGACAAAAGGTCTGAAGGTGAATATCGGAAAAACGAAGGTGATAGCAGATGGTAAAACATGTGGTGAGGTGGAAAGAACGGGGAAGTGGCCGTGTGCTGTGTGCAGGAAGGGTGGCGGAGTGAACTCCATTCAATGCACAATGTGCGCTGAGTGGGTTCCTCAAAATGTAGTGGTCTGAGAGGGTCATTAACCAGTGTGGCAGCTACATTCAAGTGTGAGGTGTGCACAGCGGGAGCTGCAGATGGAGGAAATGTTGAGTTGGATCTTGGAGACGCCGTGAAGCTGGAAGGTGTGAAAACGTTTTGCTACCTAGGAGACATGCTGAATGAATAAGGTGGATCAGACTCAGCAACGGGTGCTCGAGTGAGATGTGTATGGAAGACGTTTAGGGAACTGAGTGGCGTGCTGACGAGGAGGTGAGTGTCGTTGAAGCCGAAGGGAAAGGTGTATGCTGCATGTGTGAGAAGTGTTATGATTTATGGGAGTGAGACATGGGTAATGAATGTAGAGCAGCAACGAAGGCTGGAAAGGGTGGAAATGCGAATGGTTCTGTGGATGTGCGGAGCATCATTGAGAGAGAGAGGAAGACAAATGATGAATTGCGAAAGATGATGGGAATAGAGCCTGTGATGGATGCTGTGAAGAGAAACAGGTTGAGATGGTTTGGTCATGTGTTGAGGAAGGATGAAAGTGACTGGTAGAGAAGAGTGATGGAAATGAATGTAGAAGGAAGTAGAGGACTGGGAAGACCGAGAAAGACTTGGCTAAAGGTGGTGGAAGAAGAAATGCGGGCAAGGGGGTTAACAAGGGAAGATGCAGAAAATAGGGCAAAATGGAGAAGATTGCCTTGGGGCCCGCAAGGCTAACCTCCGCTCTAGTAGGGAAAATGGCCTTAAAAAGCGTGTTGTGTGTTGTTGTGTCCCACTGATCTACATCCAGACCATTCGTCCTGGTCACACACCATAATCGATATCCAGCTTGTTTTTGTCACCTACCCAACTCCGCCACCAAGTTTTTTCATGTTTTCCATGGAGGCCGACATGTTGTTAAGCTGTGCCAAGCGCTCCGTTCCGTTTGAGTGTTTGTTTGAGCGCTTTTGAATGAAGCAAGCCACAAAGTCAGTGATGCAACCACCCTTACTACTTGTGAAGCATCATGAAATCATTTTACAGTCGGGTTCAAATTAAACTCTGGACTAAGCTGAAAGGATGCAAGTACGTTACATACCTTTGAGCTATCCTGCCATCCTCCAGAATGTGGTACTTTGGGACTTGTTTAAAAATCTGTTGATGAATTCTGTCTCGTGCATGTAATCACCACTTTTGAGACTGGTGGCGGATCCTAATGTAATAAAAGGTAATGAACACATGCAGATATGTAATTGGTGCAGTTTGCCACATGTTCTCTTTATCTACCGTTTAGAGTTATTGGCAAACAAACAAGGGGGAGGATGGATGGTAAAGGGGGAACTCAATTCCCACTCGGCTCGTTTTTGGACATTTTAAAATTTATCAGTTTTTATGATGATGAAGAATTGGTAAATGAAGCAGTTTATCGAAAAAGTTCCGGTAATGTATGTTTTTTTTTGTTAATTTGCACTTGCTGAACTAGGATTATTCATGGGAATGCCTTTTACTGTTGGTAAATGTTCAAATCCCATATGTTCATTTTACCATCGTGTCTGTCTTTCCAGTATTAATGGACAATCTCCTTTATGAGTCTTTGTCATTGAAAGGAAACAAATCTGGCTGTGGCTGAATTTGGTGAAAAAAATATACATTTTGTATTTGAAAGGTTATTATGCGTTGCAAGGACAGCCTGAAATAAAATGATGCCTCAGGCTAGGGGTATCTTTGGCAACCCCTCTCCTTTTGTTAAACTTTTGAATACGTTATGAATGGGATAGTGAGTTCTGGCAGAGGTGAGGCAGTAGTGACGGCAGGCAGAGCTGAGGCAGTAGTGAGGTCAGGCAGAGGTGAGAGCAGGCAGAGGTGAGGCAGTAGTGAGGGCTGGCAGACATGAGGAGGTATTGAGGGCTGGCAGAGGTGAGGAGGTATTGAGGGCTGGCAGAGGTGAGGTGGCAGTGAGAGCAGGGAGTGGTAAGGGAGATATACTCCCTAAAGAAAGTATTCACACCCCTTGACATTTTATATTTTCTTGTGTTACAGCCTGAATTTAAAATAAATTAAACTGAGACTTTTTGCCACTGACCAACACATAATACCCCATAATGTCAAAGTGGAATTCGTTTTAATAGATTTTTTTTTTTACAAAAAATAATTAAAAATGAAAAGCTGAAATGTCTTGAATCAACAAGTATTCAACCCCTTTGCTATGACACTCCAAATTGAGCTCAGGTGCATCCAATTTCCTTTGATAATCCTTGAGATGTCTTTACAACTTAATTGCAGTCCACTTGTGGACAATTCAATTGATTGGACATGATTTAGAAAGAAACACACCTTTCTATAAAAGTTCCCACAGTTGATAGTGCATGTCAGAACAGAAACTCGACCATGAAGTCCAAGTAACTGTCTGTAAAACTCCGAGATTGAATTGTGAGGAGGCATATATATCTGGGCCGAGGCTGCTGCCCAAAAAATGGCGGTATATTTTTGTCGCGAGCAGAATGAAGGGAGGCGAAACATTTACCTGACGAAACACACGGGTTTATTCCGAAACCACAAACAAAGAAACATGACAGTAACATTCAACAAATATGATTTAATAAAAATAACCCGAAGAATAAAAATGAACGGTGAGTGTAAACTAAAATTCTAACTGAGGTACCTCCACACGCAGACTCAAAAACGGACAAGAGGAAAGATAAAATAAAGTTGTTTTTTTTATAGTGCACTTAGCTTAGCTCTGGCCTCACGAGTTCCTCTGCAAGGTTGGCAGCTGGGGACGAGGCCCAGAGCTCGATGTCCCTCCGGCGGGAACCTGGCACAAGATGGTGGCTACGCCACACCTGAAGTAGCCTCCGGCATGAGGCAAGCAGACAGGACGGCATCCTTTGCCTCGCTCGCGGCCTCCTCCATCTCCGAAGAGCCTCACACCCAAAACTTCCCTCACAATGCTGCCCACGCAGCCAAGAGCTCCTCACTCTTCATTCAAAACCACTCCAAAAGCTCTCCTCAAAATTGCACACAATGGCCAAGCTCCTTCTTCAGCCCCAGATCGAGAGAGAGATGTGCTCTTCCTCTTCTCTCCAGAAGCTTCTCCATAACGTCACACCGACCAATGGGGAAGCTCTTTCCGAATCACTCCATGGTCCTCTTGGCCAATCATGAACTTCGGGGCATGGCCTCACGGCCTTCTTGACTGCCCACTGAGTCTCCGCCTCTAATGGGTGGGGCATGCCTATGAGGTCCATTTAGAGGCGGGGCTTAGTCCAATCGGCAATGCTCGGGTTCTGTCGGTGGTTGTTGTCGTTAAATGGAGGTTTTGCATGGCCGGCCTTGTAAATGTAAAACGTAAAGGGGAAATCAGAGGGAAATCACATACTGCGGAAAACTAACGTTAATCCCTAACTAATTATCACTGCTTCACCCCTCGTGTGAAGACACAAACAATCTTAAGTTACAGTCTCCCTACATCGAGATTTCTCCTACGCATCCATGGACCATGCTACGATTATGTAAACCTATCTTCACTATGGGATTCTTTCATCTACCCGCATAAACGTAACAACATACATATATATATATATACATACATACATACATACATACATATATATATATATATATATATATATATATATATATATATATATATATATATATATATATATATATATATATATATATATATATATATATATATTGTAACGGTTTTGAGAAGTGTAACGGTTTTTTTGAGAAGTGTAACAATTTTGGAGGAAGTGTAACGAATGTGAAAACGTTACAATGTGAACGTTACAAAAGTATGGTAACACCCTGGTAATGTAAATAATGGTCGCAGCCGTCCTCCTAGTTAATTCCATGAAACTTACACGCAGGTCACGATATATCTTTTTAAATAGTGTATTTCCTTATTCTATGTAGGCTAAATATGTGTTTCCCACTAGATTGACTTTGCATTCTATCAAACAAAATAAGCATAGGCCCTTGCAATTTCCCCAAACATCTCCGCTCTCCAAAGTTCCTTTCAAAAGGGTGCGAGTTGTGTTCAATCCCGCAAGCCGCCATTGCCCATGTGCTAATCTCGGAGAAGAAAGGCGTGTCTCCACCTCGTCATAGAGGGGAGGAGTGAGCCAGCCCTAACAGCCAATCAGCACCACGGTGAGCGACCCGGTAGGCGTGCCCTCGGAGCCGGCGGCTTGATTCCGCCCGAAGTAATAAAAGGGACTGGGAGGGACTGCTTCACCAGATGACTTGGGAGATGACCTGGGAGAGGAGCGAAGAGGCGGCACCAAGGGGAGCGGTGAGATGCGAAACGCTCCAAGCCAAAAAGGAGAGGTACTCGCAAAGGAAACCAGCTTTGGAGAGACGCGCTGAAAGGAGGGAGACGGCTCCACCAGAAGAAGAGGAGCAGGTGTGCCGAGCCAGCGCGTGACGTCTACAGCAGCGGATACGCGACGGAGGGTTTTCCCGCCAAAACCGTGAGGAATTGCGAGCTGCGGCCTCCCGACTTTGCCTCCCTCTCAAGCAATCCACCTCAAGCCCTACCTGCCTGCATTATCCCCTGTGTAAGTGTGAACGTCCTGTCCTGCTCGTTGTCTTGGGGTTAAGTAAAAATGAATAGTGTAAGTTAACGATTCGCTGTGTTACTGCTTCTTCCATCCATTGCTGTGTGTGTATAATAAATCTGTTCTTCCTCCGTATTCTTCTTCTTCTTCTTTTCCTTCTCTTTCGGTCGCTTTAGAGATTTCCCGATTGAATATCTGTGGGGCGATCTGGTCAACGTCGGGTGGAATCGGGTTCTAATCGGGGAGTAACTGTTCGGACGCGGTTAAATACACCACCGCTCGGTCAATATAACATCTAAAAGCCGCGTCTGTAACATTTGGTGTCGAGGAGTTGGATTCGGACCTGGGACTAAATTTGTTAGGCCCAAATTTTGGAACACCAATTGTACTATTAGAGTAACAATTGGTGTCGAGGAGGGAGATCGGACCCGAAATCGGACCCGAAGCACGCCTAACGCGCTCAAAATTACAAGCTGCCGAAATTTATTTTGTTTTGTAAAGCAAAACCCGAATTTTGAGATCGCGCCATGGACAATCAAGGTGATCGGATGTCGGTGGGAGAGATAGACAGGGTGGAATCGACCCAGGACCTCGGGGAAATGTATGTGGAGGATAGGGAGGAGGAGAAAAATAGCAATGTGGTTGCGGAAGTATCAGACGCGCAAAGTGGCGTCCTCACGCACGTGGGTGTAGCGGCACCAAATTTTGCCGCGACCGTAGCAGCGCCGTTGGTGGATTTGAACCTTTTTTTTTATACAAATGAAGGCCCTTATGGACAAGAATAGCGAACAAATGGAAAACAGAAGGAGGGCTGATAGTGAAAAAATGAAAAGCAGAATTATGGGGCAAATGGGGGTAATGGGAAACCAAATGGGGGTAATGAGGGACGGAGCGAGGGCTGATAGTGAGCGATTGGAGGGCCAAATGGGGGTAATGGGGAACCGGATGGATGCTCAGGGTGAGCGATTGGAGGGCCAAATGGGGGTAATGAGGGACGAAGCGAGGGGTACCGGTGAGGGATTAGACAAGAAATTTGAGGGGTTAGACAACGGGATAAAAGAGGTAAAAAATGGGTTAATGGGGTTAGAAAATAGGATGGAGGACAAATTGTGGGAAATAGGGGAACAATCTGCCAGGGAAATCAAACAAATGGGAGAGCAGATAGAGGAGGTGAAAATCGGGGTAGAAACCAAACTGGATGCTCAGAGGGATGAATTGGGACAGATGAGGGTGGCATCTACAAAAGAGATGGAGGAAATACGACGAGGGGTAAGTGAGGAGGTTTCGGGGCTACGCGAGGAGGTAAAGCGAGGTGAGAAGCGTATGGAGAAAGAGGTGAGAAATAATACGGCTAAGTTACAGGGGGGAATAGAAGATCTGACGGAGGAGGTGGAACAGCTGACGGAGGGACAAACGAAATTAGTGGAGCAGGTTCAAAGGAACACTGCAGTACTCGGAGGGTTAAAGGCGACACAAAAAGAAATTAAAAACGAATTAATAGCGACACAGAAGCAATGTCAGATGGTACGTGAGGAACTGACAATGAGGGTGGATGAGGTGACAGAGATAATGGAGACAAAGGACCGGGAGGTGAGGATGCACATAGAGACGGTCACGGTAGCCTTAGAGGACGAACTTGAGGAGACGCATCGAGAAATAAAAGAGGTTAAACAAAAATTAGAGGAAGTGGAAGAAGAGGTGAGTGAAATTAAGAAGAGACGGACAGAAACTAAGAGAGAAATAAAGGAGGAGATAGCGGTATATGTACAAGGTCGGTGCTCAACTCATAATGTGATGCTCATTAACCAAATAAAGAGTTTGCAGGTGGCAAAGGAGGTGCGGAGACAAGGTACGGAGGTGAGTGGCAATGTATATGATGTGAGGAAAGCTTCAGTCGGCTTGGGGATTGGGTTGGATCCGGGTGTTCGTGAGAGGCCGTTGGTGAAGTGTGTGACAGGTCAGGTGTGCGAAAAAAGAGGTGTGCGAGAATGTCCGACCATGGGGTGTGTGAGGAAAAAGTGCACGCCAAGGAGTGAGTGTGCTGTCAAGAGTGAGTTGGTCGAAGCGCGTGTGCGAGGGGGTACATGGAAGCGCGGTGTGGTGAGTGTTACAGAGGAAGTAACGAGAGAGTGTACACCTGTGGTGAGTGTTACAGAGGATGTAACGAGAAAGTGTACGTCTGTGGTGAGTGTTACAGAGGGTGTAACGGGAGAGTGTGCGCGAGAAAGGTGTGTAACGGACAGGTGCATGAGGAAAGAGTGCGTTGTCAAGAGTGGAGGTGAGAGTAGTGAGAGTGAAACGGAGCGTGAGTTGGTTATGACAGGTGAGCGAGGATGTACACCTGGAATGGAAGGATGCACACCTGGAATGGTAGAGCGTGTGTGGGAAGGCACATTTGAGTTGGTAGTGAGGCACGTGGTTGGGTGTGCGAATGAGAGCACACCTGTGATTGTCACAGAGGAAGTGACCGAGGAGGGGGCGCGAAGAGGTGTGTTGGTGAGGTGTGCGACCAACGAATGTGTGCCAAAGTGTTCGGTGGTCAGGTGTGTGACCAAGTCGGCGAGCGGAATGAGTGTACCGAGGTGTGTAAGGAAAGGTACGAGGAGAATGGGAACAGCTGCATGTATGAGCAAGAAAGGGGTAGCGTATGCTTGTAAGAATCCAGGTGAAGCGTCGACGGTAACCAGGCTAGAGGTTAGAACGACTTATAGCCGAATCAGGCCCTCGGTGCGCGTCGGGCAGCTTCGCGTGCCGCGAGGACCAGCGGGGATCCGAACCACGGCGGTTTCGAAAGAACCGCCGTACGTGATCCACGCTGTGCCTCGCTTGGAACGGCCGTGGCCGGGCTCCACTAGGCGGAGCGGGCAGCTGGATAGGAAGGGTCGTTATGGCGACCACGTTTTGTTGAGAGGTGCCGGCAGGTCGAGATCGGGACATTGGATGGCTCCACGCCGAGGTGGTGCGTGGGATCTCGGCCCGGGTAAGCCCCCGCCCCTGCCCCGAATGCGGGACGCATCCAGCCGCCGGCACAAAAGAATCCGCGTTCATTGCTCGGCTGTACGAAGCCGGGCTGTAGACGTGAATTGGCGCACCGAGAGTATGTAATAAGTAGACGGGTGATGGTGATAGTGATAGTGATTTAATACGAAATTTAGAAAAGTGAGTAGAATTGGCGGTAAATGGAAAATTTTTGAATTGGTTGGAATCTGGACGAACAAAATTGATAGTGAAAGACCCCCGATGTGGTGGGATGGCAAATCCACCATCCCTCACAGACGTGGGGGCAAATGCGCAATAGTTTATGGGGTGGCTATGACAACCGAGCCAGGGAGGGCTTGGATAATTGTAGGGATCTAGCGAAGATGACATTAGGTAACGGTAAGTTTAGTTAGTGACTGATACCTGTAGTGGGGACGCAGGTAGATAAGTGTGGATTATAATGACGTGGGAGCGCAATAGTTTAAAGGGACGACTGGGAAGCGCAAGTTTCAGAGGGGAGTAGTTAGCTGAGATGATGCCGTGTGTGTGAGGATTGAACAGGTGAGAATGGAACAGGTGTGATTGCACAGGTGTGCAACTGAACAGGTGTGTGGAGCAGTGTATGAGTGAGTGATAGTGATTGCGTGTTGTGTTGACCAAATGGTCCAGGAAGAAAGGAGGGTGCAGGTGGCACCAGGTGTGAGGGCACAGGTGGGCAACAACAGGTGTATGTGGCTGTGTGGAATAAATGGTAGTGTGGAATATCTGGAGTATTGGAATGGATGGTCGTGGAGTGAGAATGGTGGAAATTGTGGAGTGGAGTGGATGGTGCGAAGGTGTGAATGGGGGAAGAGTGGACCCCCATCACGGATACGCGGGGCGGGTAGTGTAAGTGTTAGGTAGAGGGTACAGGTAAATTGTGGTTGGATATTGGCATCTGTGGTGCGGATGCAGAATGGTATGTGGATGGGTGCATTAGTGTTGTGGAAATGGCTGGGCGTGTAGCCTGTTAGTGTGTGTAGTTGGTTTGGGCACTCCACCACTGTAAGGATGTCGGCCAGGTGAGGCCGCAGGTGGGCTCTGGGAGCCGGTAGTAGTTGTTGTGGATGGGGCCCGAGGATCCGGAGGACGGACCCGGGTAGCCCAGTGCCAGAGGGCACCGAGTGGGGTGACAGAGCCAGGAGGGGCCTGCCCCAGTTAGATAGGTTAGGGTGAGGAGCTAGGTAAGCTCGGGTGGCAACTACAGTGGTGGAGGTGTGCAGGTGGGTAGACCTGCTGGGAGAGTTACACGTCGCAGCCCAGAAATTGTGCGAGGGCACCGGGAGATGAATCGGGGGAGTGAGACCCCAAATTGAGAAGCACCACAGTTTGGTCAATGGGAATTGGTTATTAGAACCCATAGTGTAAGTTGGCCAATGGATTGGCAGGGAAAGACCCCGGGTAGTGTAAAGTGTGTTAAAGTCATTTAGAAAATAGTTAGGATGAAGGATCTCCTCGCACCATCTGCATCCACTCACCTGAGGTGACAGGTACTCCACACCATGCCATGTTTTGATTATTTTTTATGATGCAAATGTTTGGATTGTGAGACGCATCATGACGTGGGTGTGACATTGTGCGTAATTCCATCTCTCCCTCCTTATGAGGATTGATGATGAATTGGTGATGGCAAATTTTGAAGTAGAGGGATTGTGGTGACGAATTTGGTATAGGGGAAATATGGGGAAGACGTGACAGTAGTGACGAATTGGTAATGTGTAGATTTTGTACATATGGGGTAAGGGCAAGGGCAAGGGTAGGGTAGGTGACAGGGGGGTGACGTACGGTAGGGACAAGCTTTCTCACTTCGCCCTCCGTACGCATTTCGCCTTGCATTGCCTTATTGACGTGTACCCTTGTGACCTTACCCCTCGCTCAATTGTCTTTCTTTTGTCTCCCACATGACCTGTGCGCCATTGGGTGCCGAGGGGAGCGTGCGTGAGGTGGCCATTGTGCGCCCGAGATTCCCAGAACCAGCATGCATTGCGTTGATGTACCACTTTATGGACCGCTGTTCTGCGGCCAAGTACCACTTGATGGACCCCAGGTTCTTGGGCAGGGCACCTCTGTTGGAGACCGGCCATAGTGGCCAGGGAATCTTGCTTGCGGACCTCGGTAAGGTGGCACCTATGCCAAACAGGTGGACCACCCTTAGTTGGCCCCTGAGGCCCTAAATAAAAATGGACACAAGTTGTGCTTTTTATTATTTCCAACTAGGCCGCATGAAGCCAGAAGACGTCGGGAAGAACATCGGCCCAGCAGAGAAAGAGAAGACCCCCACCAGTTGTTTTGTTGTGTTTATTATGAACCATGGTGACTGCGCACCGGGTGGTGCTTTTGGTGCTTTGTGGTGCTTTTGGGTGCTTTGGTGGTATTGGTACTGGTGCATCGATGCAATGCATGCTGTCTCCTCCCTCCCAACAGGAATTTCTTTCTCTTGTTCCCTAAAAAGAAAAAAAACCAAAAAAAACACAGGTCCTGGGTTGCGTTGTAAATAAGAAATCACGTCATTGTAAATAATGCTCCCCACCGTAAATGTATAGTTTGAGAATAATTCCGTAATTCGGTTAGCTGTGGGCTTGAGTCTGTTAGACAGGGTGCAATGCAATAGGGGGACATACTTATTTGTGTTTTAAAATTGTCACACTCAGGGTCAGGTTAATTGTAGAGGGAATTACACCTACGTGTCACACTAAGTTAAAGTTTAGTAGGCCCGAGTGCGGGCCTGAAGAAAGGAGGGTGCAGTGTAACGAATGTGGAAACGTTACAATGTGAACGTTACAAAAGTATGGTAACATCCTCGTAATGTAAATAATGGTCGCAGCCGTCCTAGTTAATTCCATGAAACTTACACGCAGGTCACGATATATCTTTTAAATAGTGTATTTCCTTATTCCATGTAGGCTAAATATGTGTTTCCCACTAGATTGACTTTGCATTGTATCAAACAAAATAAGCGTAGGCCCTTCCAATTTCCCCCAAAACCTCCCTTCCAATTGCCTTCCGCATTTTGGGCGGTTTTCTTCAAACCACCATTGGCCACGAGGTAGGGTTGGGGAAGAAAGGCGTGTCTCCACCTCGTCATAAGAGGGAAGGAGTGAACCAGCCCTAACAGCCAATCAACACCGCGGTGAGCGACCCGGTAGGCGTGCCCTCGGAGCCGGCGGCTTGATTTCGCCCGAGGTGATAAAAGCGACTGTAAGGGACTGCTTTACTAGAGGCCTTGAGAGATGACCCTGGGAGATGAGCAAAGAGGCTGCACCAAAAGGAGCGGTGAGATGCGAAACGCTCCAAGCCAAAGAGGAGAGGTACTCGGCAAGGAAACCAGCTTTGGAGAGACGCGCTGAAAGGAGGGAGACGGCTCCACCCCAAGAAGAGGAGCAGGTGTGCCGAACCAGCGCGTGACGTCTACCGCAGCGGATACACGACGGAGGGTTTCCCGCCAAAACCGCGAGGAATTGCGAGCTGCGGCCTCCCGACTTTGCCTCCCTCTCAAGCAATCCACCTCAAGCCCTACCTGCCTGCATTATCCCCTGTGTAAGTGTGAACGTCCTGTCCTGCTCGTTGTCTTGGGGTTAAGTAAAAATGAATAGTGTAAGTTAACGATTCGCTGTGTTACTGCTTCTTCCATCCATTGCTGTGTGTGTATAATAAATCTGTTCTTCCTCCGTATTCTTCTTCTTCTTCTTTTCCTTCTCTTTCGGTCGCTTTAGAGATTTCCCGATTGAATATCTGTGGGGCGATCTGGTCAACGTCGGGTGGAATCGGGTTCTAATCGGGGAGTAACTGTTCGGACGCGGTTAAATACACCACCGCTCGGTCAATATAACATCTAAAAGCCGCGTCTGTAACAATGTATATATATATATACATATATATATACATATATATATATATCTATATATATATATATATATATACACAAAGAATTAAGTTAAGCACCCCCCCGTTTTTTTACAACCTCGCACATTACAAGTTTGTTGTCATCAAAACAGTGTAATATACCCATGATATTGCTATATTTTCTGGAGAAGTGATATTATGGTCACATAAAAACATAACAATCATGCCGTTTTCAATATTTTATTCTGAATAATTTAAGGTGAAATTTTTTGGGAATTTTAGGCATATTTTCACCTCAATTTAAGTATGGAGCTATAGGTCCATCACGGACAGTGTGGATGACGTTTATGTTTTCTAACGTACAGTCATTGGTCTGAGAAGACCTCTAGCGATCTTTGCGTCAATAACGTGTGTAGGACCCACGTGATCGGATGGAGCAAGGTGCTGTGACAACCATCCCCTGGCCTGCGTACAGTCCTGACCTGAACCCCCTCGAGCACGTTTGGGACATGTTGGGACGACAAATTGCGAAGATGGTCCCTCCAATAGCCAATCTGGATGAATTGGAACGTGCATTACATCGGGAATGGAACAACCTGCCACAGCAACGCATACGACGGCTTACAGGGTCTATGAGACGTAGGGTTGAGTCAGTGATCCGATCACGTGGGTCCTACACACGTTATTGACGCAAAGATCGCTAGAGGTCTTCTCAGAACAATGACTGTACGTTAGAAAACATAAACGTCATCCACGCTGTCCGTGATGGACCTATAGCTCCATACTTAAATTGAGGTGAAAATATGCCTAAAATTCCCAAAAAATTTCACCTTAAATTATTCAGAATAAAATATTGAAAACGGCATGATTGTTATGTTTTTATGTGACCATAATATCACTTCTCCAGAAAATATAGCAATATCATGGGTATATTACACTGTTTTGACGACAACAAACTTGTAATGTGCGAGGTTGTAAAAAAACGGGGGGGTGCTTAACTTAATTCTTTGTGTATATATATATATATATATATATATATATATATATATATATATACATATATACATATATATATATATATATATGTATACATACATATATACATATATACATATATATATATATATATATATATATATTTATATATATATATATATATATATATATATATATATATATATATATATATATATATATATATACATACAGTGAAACCTTGACTTACGAGTGCACCAACTTACGAGTTTTCCGAGATACGAGCCGTCGCTCTGTCGATTTTTTGCTTTGTGATGCGAGCCGAGATCTGAGTTACGAGCGAGCGAGCTTACACCACCCGCCACTAGGTGGCCCAGCGAGCGTTCAGGTCACGTGGTTATCTTGCCGTGCAAGCATCTCTGCCGTATCGCTGTTGCTTTGTTTTCGCATTTTGTTTATTTTGGAAAATTTCTTAGTTTTAACCATGGGTCCTAAGAAATTGAGTGCCAAGGGCAGTGCTGAGAAGAAGAAAAGGATGATGTGCTTGGATATAAAACACGTAATCGTCGAAAAACATGAGCGAGGTGTGCGTGTTGTCGACTTGGCGAGGCAGTACGATCGTAGTACTTCTACGATATGTACGATTTTGAAGCAGAAGGAGTCGATAAAGGCTACAACGCCAGCCAAGGGCGTTAAGATTATTTCAAAGCTCCGGACCTCTGTCCATGAAGAGATGGAGAAGTTGTTGTTTGTGTGGTTGACGGAGAAGCAGCTCGCAGGAGATACCGTGACCGAGAGCATCATGTGTGAGAAGGCCCGAGACATTTACGGGGATTTGGTGCAGCAGACGGCGGGAACATCAACGGACGAGGCATCAGAAGAGTCATTCAAAGCCAGTCGGGGATGGTTTGATAATTTTAAGAAGAGGACCGGCATTCACTCCGTCGTCAGGCATGGTGAGGCAGCAAGCTCGGATGTGAAGGCAGCTGAAGATTTTATTATAACTTTTGCCGAACTGATAGAAGCCGAAGGATACATCCCCCAGCAAATCTTCAACTGTGACGAGACAGGGCTCTTCTGGAAAAAGATGCCGAGGAGGACGTATATAACGGCAGAGGAGAAGAGCATGCCAGGCCACAACTTGTTCAGAGTGCCGGCGATAGCTCGCCTTCTCTTTGTGGAAGACACGGTGAGATCCTTAACATCCAACAACTAATGGGACGCAAACGGGGCGCCCAGTTTAGCGGTACACACATTGATGAATCACCCTGCCTGTGATTCACCCATGACAGGTTATAGCTGGGTCGGGATTCAAACCCAGGCTGGACAGTTTAGAGTCAAGTGTGCGTACCTCCAGTCCAGGCCATCCTGCCAACTTGTATGCTGCATACAGGTGAAATATAAAGCGCGAGATATTTATATATATATATTTCCAAAAAAATTGGTGTGGTTTTTGGGGGGCTGGAACGGATTAATAGCATTTCAATTCATTTTAATGGGGAAATTTTATTTGAGAAATGAGCAAATTGAGTTACGAGCTCGGTCACAGAACGAATTAAACTCGTAAGTCAAGGTTTCACTGTATTTGGACCATCTGCCTGTCCTGCCTTGCAGTGGTGACTCTTGGCCTCCATGATTGAGGTCTGTCATCTGCAGAGTTGTGGAGGGTGTCTCTGTCCACCAGGGCCGATATCGTCTGGTGTGAACAGCCAAGGCGACGTGCCACCTATGGTAGTTCAGTCCGCCTTGCAGCATGCCCAGGACACGCTGCCGTTGATCCCTTGACAATCGTGGCATGTTGATTGAAATGCCCATTTTTCACTGGCCTTTTTAAAGCCAATATCAAGACATCACGTTCAGCTCATTAAAATCATCCCGTACCCCTTGGCTAATCACTGACAGTCAAAACGGCTGTTCAACAGCTGTGCTATGAAGTGACCATTGAAGGTTCAAGTGACCATCCGTGACAGTTTTGTCTGACAGTGAGGACACTATTGTCCACAAATAAGTTCACACATTTACTACACGCAGTGTTATTGTTGATATTTAAAGGTTTCAAAGGTGGTAAGTTTCTTTTGCGTTTCAGTATATATATATATATATATATCTATATATATATTGTTGCGGATATGAGAACTGTATATTTTTTTTATTGTGTGAATTGTTATTATTGTTTATTCTGCGCCCCCTTCCTCCGGAGCTGTGTAAAGGTGAAAGGGCATCCCATAATTAGTCCACAAGCATACACGTCAGCCAAATAATAGAATACCCCTGTTTGATAGTTATCTCTTATTCTGTGTTTTAGGGTAAGGCTGTGTCTCCCATTAATTGAAGTACTCCATTGCACCAGTGAAAGAGAATAGATCCCCTTTCATTCCCATCCCCAAAATCTCCATTTCCTTTTACATCCCCTTTCGTCATTGCCAAGCCTCGATTCTCAATTACCTCCCCTCCAAAACCACCATTGAACATGTGCTCGAGTCGGGGAAGAAAGGCGTGCCCGCCCGTCGTCATCAAGGGCGGAGCGAGAGGGTCGCGCGACCAACCAGGGCCGAGGTGAGCACCCCGATGGGCATGTCCAAAAAGCCGGCGGCTTAATCGCCGGAGGCGCTATAAAAGGCGCGCACGCGAGTCAGTCGTGAGTGGAGGGTCAGTCAGAGGTTGTGTTGGTTGCGGTAAGAAGTCGGTGGTGAGAAGTGGTGGCGTTGAGTGGTCAGTGGTTGCGTTGAGTTGTCGGTGGTGAGGAGACACCAGGGCCAAGAGAGAGAAGGTTCAAGGGCAATTACCAGCAGTTGCGCCAGAGACGGCAGACGCGCCCTGAGCTGAGCCAGAGAAGCAGCTTTGGCTCCACAAGCAGCGTTGACTCCACCAGGCAGCTTCAACCCGTTACCCCGCGGGGACCAGATAGCGGTGGCATCGGTGGCCGTCGAGGTCCAGCCGACGTCCCGTGCGGGATCAAGCCCGAACCATCTGCCCCAGCTGAACCTTCCCATTCCTCCTTCCAACATTCATTCCATTCCATCCTTCTTGTGTACGTGAGTTTGTTCTGTTTGTTCTGTCCTGGGTTAATTAAGTTTGTATAAGTTAATAATTGCACTGTGTCTCTGATTCTTCTGTATATTATTTTATTATCTTTCCTTCTCCTTGGTTACTTTGAGCATGTAAATAGTAGGAATAAATTTAGTAGTATTTCCAACCTTTTTGTCTTCTTCTTCTTCTTCTTCACATCCGTGTCGCCTTTGTCTTTTCCCTATTGAATAGCTGCGGTGCGATCTGGTCAACGTCGGGTGGAATCGGGCCAATTGGGGATCCTGTAACGGTCGCGGTTGGACCATCCGCTCGGCCCATCATAACACCTAAACCGCGATCAGTAAAAATTGGTTGTCAGGAGTTGGGATTCGGACCTGGGACTAAATTTGTTAGGCCCAAATTTTGGAACACCAATTGTGTTATTAAGTAACAATTGGTGTCGGGGAGTGAGATACGGACCCGAAGCGCACTTAACGCGCTCAAAATTACAAGCTGCTGAAATTTGTTTTGTTTTATAAAACCCGAATTTTGAAATCGCGCCATGGCTGGTCAAGGTGACGGGATGCCGGTGGGAGCGATAGACGGGGTGGAATCGACCCAGGACCTCGGGGAAATGTATGTGGAGGAAAGGGAGGAGGAGAAAAATGGCAATGTGGTTGCAGAGGTTTCAGACGCACAAAATGGCGCTCTCGCGCACGTGGTTGAGGGGGCCACGGTCGCGGAACCAATGAGCGCGGCCCAAATACAAGCCTTCATGGCCCAATTCATGGTGGAAATGCAGAAAAAAAACGACAGTATGGAACAAATGGAAAACAGAATAAGGGCTAATAGTGAAAAAATGGAAGACAGAAGGAGGGCTGATAGTGAAAAAATGGAAGACAGAAGGAGGGCTGATAGTGAGCGATTGGAAGCCAAAATGGGGGTAATGAGGGACGAAGTGAGGGGTACCGGTGAGGCGTTAGACAATGGGATAAAAGAGGTAAAGAATGGGTTAACGGGGTTAGAAAACAGGATGGAAGGCAAATTGCGGGAGATAGGGGAGCAATCCGGCCGAGAAATTAAACAAATGGGAGAGCAGATAGAGGAGGTAAAAATCGGGGTAGAAACCAAATTGGATGCTCAGAGGGATGAATTGGGACAGATGAGGGTGGCATCTACAAAGGAGATGGAGGAGATGAAAGAGGAGATACGACGAGGTGTGAGTGAGGAGGTCTCGGGGCTACGCGAGGAGGTAAAGCGAGGTGAGAAGCGTATGGAGAAAGAGGTGAGAAATAATACGGCTAGGTTACAGGGGGGAATAGAGGGTCTGACGAAGGGAGTAGAACAGCTGACAGTCGGACAAAGGGAACTAGCGGGCCAAGTGGAAAAGAACACTGCAATCATAGGGGGTTTAAAAGCGACACAAAAGGACATTAAAAACGAATTAATAGCAACACAAAAGGAATGTCAGATGGTACATGAGGGGTTGACGAAGAAGTTGGAGGAGGTGACAGAAGTAATGGAGACGAAGGACCGAGAGGTGAGGACGCACATAGAAACGGTTAAGGTGGCGTTAGAGGAAGGGATAGAAGGGGCGCACCGGGAGATGAAGGAGGTAAAGGAAAAATTAGAGGAGGTGGAAGAGGGGGTGAGTGAAATTAAGAAGAGACGGAGGGAAACTAAGAGGGAGATAAAGGAGGAAGTCATGGAATATGTACAAGGTCTGTGTTCAAATCATGATGAGGTTCTCACTAACCAAATAAAAAGTTTGCAGGTGGCAGAGGAGGTGCGACGACGAGGTACGGAGGTGAGTGGCAATGTATATGATGGGAGGGGAGAGTCAGTCGGCTTGGGGGGTGGTGTAGACCCGGGTGTTCGTGAGGGACCAATGGTAAGATGTATGACTGGTCCGGAGTGGATGGACAGGGGAGGTGTGCAAGGAGGTTTGGCTATGGGGAGTGAGGGGGGTGCTGGTGAGCAAGGATGTGGGGGTATGGCGTGGGTAGCGGGTTGCGGAGGGGCGACCCAGGCATCGACACCAGGAGGGGTAGTGCTTGGAGGGACGGGGGACGCGCGGGAGCCCCCCAGGAATAGGGTACTGTGGGAGCCCGAACGGGTTGGTCCCGCGTTGATCCCGCAAGGAGTGACGCGCGGGGTCCGACCTTCGGGTGCCCACAAGGTCCCACTCGCGCCGTATGACGGCAAGAGTGATTTGAGGGCGTACCTGGCGCAGTTTGAGTACGTGTGTAAAGGCAAAGGTTGGAATCCGGACGAAGGTGGAGTACACCTGGTGGGGGCACTGCGCGGTGCGGCGGCGGAGGTGCTGACGGCTTTACCACCGGGTGCTCTCACCCTGCCAGCTCTCCGTGCGGCATTAATTAATCGGTTCGGCATTGAACAGCAAAGCGAGCTTGTTAAAGCCCAACTTGCGCAGCGAAAACGCAAGCCCCAGGAGACCATCGGGGAACTTGCTCACGATATTCGCCGCGCGGTCGGGATTGCACACGCGGACATGGCAGCAAGTTCCCAGGAAAGCCTGGCGCTGGATCACTTTATTCAGGCCCTTCCGGATCTGGAGCTCCGGCAACAGCTCGCCATGTGGCGCCCGCAAACCATGAGTCAGGCGGCCGACGCTGCAGCCCGTTGGGAAGCAGCGAGGCCCCTGGCCCGGGGAGGCGAGCCCCACGCAGTGGCGGTGCGTCAGATGGGGCCCGTGCTGGGGGGCGGCCCCCCAAGGGGGCCCGCCCCCGACGGGGGCCCTGACCTGGAGAGCATGGTCCGGAGGTTAGTGGATCGGCGCCTGGCGGGACCTGGACCATGGCAGGCGGCCCCAGCGGTGGCACCCGGTAGTCCCCGACAGAGTACCCCAATTCGGACATACAGGGGGGGGGAATTTGGAATACCGGAGGCAAGCACCTTACCAGGTGAGGTGCTATAATTGTGCTCGGATGGGTCACCGTACATGGGAGTGTCGAGCTCCGCGCCGGGACGTTTCCCGCCAACCGATGCCCTCAACTCCGCCCCGTATAGATCGGCCTAGCCGACCTCAGACACCCCCCCGCCAGGGCCCGGGAAACTAGAACGTGCCGGGCATGCAGGGCGGTGTTCGGCGGTAGGGGATGGGGAGAAGCCCTCGTTGACGCGACAGGTCATTCATTGTGGCCGAATTGGGACGGGTAGTTTGACAATTCGGTGCAAAATTGCCGGCGTGGGGGTAGACACCGTGGTGGACACGGGAGCCAGCGCCACGATCATCAGCCCCGTGGTCCTTAATTCGAGTGCAGACGGCTGGGGTAAAATCCAGCATCTGGAAAATCATAGTTTGCAGTTGGCTACCGGGGCAACGGCTCCGATCATAGGGCGTGGTTTTGTGACCCTCAAGTTGGGATCGGTAAAGCAAGAGATAGAGGTTTGGGTGGCGGAGGTGTGCGACCCATGCTTAATAGGGTTGGATTTGTTGACTGCCAGCGGTTGTAAAATCGACTTGAGTCGGGGGATCCTGCGATGGGGAGTGGAAGAGCTACCATTGGAGGGGGTGAGCACGGCCGAGAGGGTGGAGCTGGAGGCTCCTGAGGCCGTGACCATCCCTCCGGGGGCCGAGGCCATCGTGCCGGCCCGATGGTCAGCTCGCCCGACATGGCAGGAATCCTGCGGCCTGGTCGAACCGGTGGCAGCGCTATCCATACCTGGTTTAATCGTGGGCCGTACCCTTGTAAAAACGGACGGGCCGGTGGTGGCCGTCCGAGTAATTAATATTAGCACAGAACCACGCACTATAGTGAGGGGCACGAAGGTAGCTGGCTGCACCCCAGTTAGGGAAGTCGCGTCAGTGAGGGGCGAGAACGTCCAGCCGAGCCGGCCCCAGGGGGAGCCTTCAATAAGTTCTAGGAATTGGCCCGATCCCATTTGCGAGATGGTAAATCGTAGTAGTGTAGAGTTGGGAGGTACCCAGAGGGAGGCCTTACACAAACTGGTTGGGTCCCATTTGGACCTCTTCTCCTTGTCCACCGAGGATATTGGACGTACGGGCCTGGTGAAACATCAGATCCACACCGGTGAGGCCCGGCCTATTCGTCAGGCCGCCCGACGGCTCCCTTGGAGCAAGAGGGCGGAAGCTGACGAGCAGGTTGAAAAAATGCTCGACGCAGGTGTGATCGAGCCCTCGGGAAGTCCTTGGATGTCACCTGTTGTGCTGGTCAAAAAGAAGGATGGGACCACGCGGTTCTGCGTGGACTATCGCCAGCTAAACAACGTGACACTCAAGGACTCATATCCCCTGCCAAGGATTGATGACACCCTCGATGCCGTTGCGGGCTCAAATTGGTTCTCAACTTTGGACCTCAAGAGTGGGTATTGGCAGGTGGAGATGGATAGGGCAGGGAAGGAGAAAACGGCATTTTCCACAGGTAAGGGACTGTATCAGTTTACTGTGATGCCGTTTGGTTTGTGTAACGCCCCCGCCACCTTTGAAAGATTGATGGAACATGTACTAGGCGGCATGCCATGGCAATCATGCCTGGTGTACCTGGATGACGTCCTAGTACATGCCAAAACTTTCCCCCAGGCCGTAGCTAATTTGGACCAGGTGTTCGGGTGCTTCAGACAGGCAGGGTTGAAGCTGAACCCGAGTAAGTGCACTTTGTTTGCAAGAGAGGTGGCCTATCTAGGTCACGTGATCGGCCGCGAGGGGGTAAAAACGGACCCAGACAAAATTAAAGCGGTAGAGGAGTGGCCCGCACCACGTACCATCAAGGAGGTGTGGGGATTTTTGGGACTCTGCTCCTACTACCGGCGCTTTGTGGCGAAATTTGCGGACTTGGCCCGTCCCCTCCACCGGCTTACGGAGAAGGGGACGCGATTTAATTGGACACGGGAGTGCCACGAGGCCTTCCAAAAATTGAAGGGGTGTCTAACATCCGCACCCCTTCTAGCTTACCCCACTAGTAACGGGGCATTTACCCTGGACACGGATGCGAGCCAGGAAGGATTGGGCGCAGTTTTGTCTCAGACACAGGAGGGCGTGGAGAGAGTGATTGGTTACTATAGTCGGGCCTTAAGTAGGCCGGAGCGAAATTATTGCGTCACTCGCAAAGAGTTATTGGCTATGCTGGCTGCCATGAACCATTTCCACCCGTACCTGTACGGGCGGAAATTTTTGGTTAGAACTGACCATTCCTCCTTGCAATGGCTCCTTCGGTTCAAGGAACCGAAGGGCCAAATTGCAAGGTGGTTGGAAAAGTTGCAGCAGTACGATTTTGATGTGGCCCATAGGGCCGGGAAGGCCCATGGTAATGCGGACGCACTCTCTCGGCGTCCTTGTCTGGGAGAAAACTGCAAATTTTGTGCGAAACACGAGGAGAGGGAGCAATTGGGCGATTCTGCCCCGAGTCTCGTCGTCCGGGCAACCCGGGTGAGAGGGCCAATTTTGCCACTAACCGCGGACGAGGAATTTGGAGATTTGGCATGGAGCACGGCCCAGCAGGAGGATCCTGTCCTGGGGCCGGTGTTCAATTGGGTCAAATTGGGGCAAAGACCAAAGGGGGAAGAGGTCACCCCCCTCGGGGCGCAAACAAAGGCGTATTGGGCTCAGTGGCAGACCCTGGAATTGAAAGGCAACATCTTGTATCGCAAGTGGGTGGAGGTTCCCTCTGATAGAACTTCCTGGCTGGTGATAGTCCCTGACAAATTCAAGAACGTCATATTGCAACAGGTGCATGGTACCCGCTCCGGCGGCCATTTGGGCAGGACAAAGACAATATCTCGGGTCCGCCGGAGGTTCTATTGGGTGAATATGGGGCGCGACATACAGGACTGGTGTCGGAGATGCGACGCCTGTTCTGCCAAAAAGGGACCAGCACGGAGGATGAGGGCCCCCCTTCAATTACATCAGGTGGGGGCCCCCCTTGAGCGGGTGGCTATGGATATTCTAGGACCGCTGCCCCGCACCCGCCAAGGTAATAAGTATATCCTCGTTGTAATGGACTATTTCACCAAGTGGCCGGAGGCCTATGCCCTCCCCAACCAAGAAGCAGGGGTGGTAGCACAGGCCTTCGTAGAAGGATTTGTATGTCGGCACGGGATTCCACAGGAGCTGCACACCGATCAGGGTCGAAATTTTGAAAGTCAATTGCTAAAAGATGTGTGCAGACTCCTGTCAATACGGAAAACCAGGACCACGCCCTTGCGGCCACAATCTGACGGGATGGTGGAAAGGTTCAATCGAACATTGATCCAACAACTGGCATTGTTCACCACCACCCGTCAGGATGACTGGGACGAACATCTCCCGTACCTGTTGATGGCCTACCGAACTAGCCAGCACGGGGCCACCGCATGCAGTCCAGCGTTGCTTATGTATGGGCGGGAGTTACGGGCTCCCGCCGACTTGCTATGCGGTCCCGTGCCAGACACCACGGATACACCGCCGAGGGAGGGTTACGCACGTCACCTGGAGGAAGGCATGGAGCGGGTCCATGCCTTCGCCCGCCGCCAGCTCCATCTGGCGGGGGCCAAGATGAAGCGTAGGTACGACGACCGGAGCCAGGGGAGTCAATACGCTCCGGGGATGAAGATTTGGTTCTTTAATCCCCGGAGGCGGAAGGGCAGGTGCCCAAAACTCACCTCCCCCTGGCAAGGCCCGGGAGTCGTCCTGTCGCACATCTGTGACGTGGTCATTAAAATCAAAATGGGGCCACGGGCCCCCCCTCGGATCGTCCATGCCGACCGGATAAGACCTTATGCCGGCGAGCAGGCGCCCTCATGGATCGCCTCGGCTCTAGATGCCGAGGCAGGACCCAGTACCTCTTGCGACGGGGGCTCGTAGCGTCAGAGGACTGGGGGGGATGATAGTGGGAACGCCCCCATGTGGTGGGATGGCAACTCTGTCATCCCTCACAGAGGGGGGGCAAATGCGCACTAGGTTTATGGGGTTGATGGCAGTGAAAACTAGCCCGGGTGGGTTAGGATATGGTGTGTAGGGATCTAGCGAAGATGACATTAGGTAATGTTAAGGTTAGTTAGTGACTGATACCTGTAGTGGGGACGCAGGTAGTTTAGTGTGGATGATAATGACGAGGGAGCGCAATAGTTTAAAGGGACGACTGGGAAGCGCAAGTTTCAGAGGGGAGTAGTTAGCTGAGATGATGCCGTGTGTTTGAGGATTGAACAGGTGTGATTGAACAGGTGTGATTGCACAGGTGTGCAACTGAACAGGTGTGTGGAGCAGTGTATGAGGGAGTAGTGGTGGTTGTGTATTGTGCTGACCCAATGGTCCAGGAAGAGGAGGAGGGTGCAGGTGGCACCAGGTGATTGCACAGGTGTGCAACAACAGGTATGGAGAATGGTAGTGTGGAATAAATGGAGTATTGGAATGGATGGTCGTGGAGTGAGTATGGTGGAAATTGTGGAGTGGAGTGGATGGTGCGAAGGTGTGAATGGGGGAAGAGTGGACCCCCATCACGGATACCCGGGGCGGGTAGTGTAAGTGTTAGGTAGAGGGTACAGGTAAATTGTGGTTGGATATTGGCATCTGTGGTGCGGGTGAAAGAATGGTCCTTGGATGGGTGCATTAGTGTTGTGGAAATGGCTGGGCGTGTAGCCTGTTAGTGTGTGTAGTTGGTTGGGCACTCCACCACTGTGAGGATGTCGGCCAGGTGAGGCCGCAGGTGGGCTCTGGGAGCCGGTAGTTGTTGTGGATGGGGCCCGAGGATCCGGAGGACGGACCCGGGTAGCCCAGTGCCAGAGGGCACCGAGTGGGGTGACAGAGCCAGGAGGGGCTTCCCCCAGTTAGTTAGGTTAGGGTGAGGAGCTAGGTAAGCTCGGGTGGCAACTACAGTGGTGGAGGTGTGCAGGTGGGTAGACCTGCTGGGAGAGCTACACGTCGCAGCCCAGAAATTGTGCGAGGGCACCGGGAGATGAATCGGGGGAGTGAGACCCCAAATTGAGAAGCACCACAGTTTGGTCAATGGGAATTTGGTTTTTAGAACCCATAGTGTAAGTGGCCAATGGATTGGCAGGGAAAGACCCCGGGTAGTGTAAAGAGTGTTAAAGTCATTTAGAGGATAGTTAGGATTGAAGTCTCCTCGCACCATCTGCATCCACTCACCTGAGATGAGGTAACTCCACACCATGCCATGTTTTATTATTTTTCATTAATGCAAATGTTTTGGATTGTGAGACGCATCATGACGTGGGTGTGACATTGTGCGTAATTCCATCTCTCCCTCCTTATGAGGATTGATGACGAATTGGGTGATGGCAAATTTTGGATAGAGGGATTGTGGAGACGAATTTGGTATAGGAGAAATATGGGGAAGACGTGACAGTAGTGACGAATTTGTAAATGGGTAGATTTTGTAAATATGGGGTAAGGGCAAGGGTAGTGTAGGTGACAGGGGGGTGACGTACGGTAGGGACGAGCTTTCTCACTTCGCCCTCCGTACGCATTTTGCCTTGCATTGCCTTATTGATGTGTACCCTTGTGACCTTACCCCTCGCTCATTTGTCTTTCCCCTTTTGTCTCCCACATGACCTGTGCGCCATTGGGCACCGAAGGGAGCGTGCGTGGGTCGGCCATTGTGCGCCCGAAATTCCCAGAACCAGCTGTCTGCATCGATGCACCACATTATGGACCACATGCCTGTGGCCGAACACCACTTATGGACCCCATGGGTTGGGGCATGGCCCCTCTGCTGGAACCGGCCATGAGGGCCCGAAATCTTGCTGGCGGACCTTGGCCACAGGGCACCGATGCCCCACAGGTGAACCACACGTAGTCGGCCCTGTGGGCCATAAATAACGAAAATAAAAATGGACACATTGGGTGCAAGTTTTAATACAAATAGGCCGCCAGTAAGCAAAGCAAAGGAATGACAACAACTGGAAGAAATGATAATAACCAGCAGAGAGCCGAAGAGCAAGAGATCACCTGCAGGGTTAGGGGTTGTTGTTTTTATTTTCATGAACAATGGTGACTGCACCGATTGGTGCTCGGGTGTGTATTGGTGCGTTTTTGGGTGCTTTAATGGTGCATTGATGCAGAGCAGACTGTCTCCCCCCCAGAAAGAACAATTACAGGTCCTGGGTTAGTCTTGTAAATAAAAGTAGCGTCAAGTTGTAAATAATGCTTCCCACCGTCAGTGTATAGTTTGAAGACCATTCCGCAATTCGGTTAACTGTGGGCGTAAGTCTGTTAGGCAGGGTGCAATGGAGCAGCGGGACACATTTATTTATGTTTTAAAACTGTCGCACTCAGGGTCAGGTTAAAAGTAGAGGGAACTACACCTACGTGTCACACTAAATAAAAGTTGTAGGCCCGGGTCGTGCCTAAGAGGAGGAGGGTGCAGTGTTGCGGATATGAGAACTGTATATTTTTTTTATTGTGTGAATTGTTATTATTGTTTATTCTGCGCCCCCCTTCCTCCGGAGCTGTGTAAAGGTGAAAGGGCATCCCATAATTAGTCCACAAGCATACACGTCAGCCAAATAATAGAATACCCCTGTTTGATAGTTATCTCTTATTCTGTGTTTTAGGGTAAGGCTGTGTCTCCCATTAATTGAAGTACTCCATTGCACCAGTGAAAGAGAATAGATCCCCTTTCATTCCCATCCCCAAAATCTCCATTTCCTTTTACATCCCCTTTCGTCATTGCCAAGCCTCGATTCCCAATTACCTCCCCTCCAAAACCACCATTGAACATGTGCTCGAGTCGGGGAAGAAAGGCGTGCCCGCCCGTCGTCATCAAGGGCGGAGCGAGAGGGTCGCGCGACCAACCAGGGCCGAGGTGAGCACCCCGATGGGCGTGTCCAAAAGGCCGGCGGCTTAATCGCCGGAGGCGCTATAAAAGGCGCGCACGCGAGTCAGTCGTGAGTTGAGCGAGAGTGAGTCGTGAGTTGGTCGTGAGTGGAGGGTCAGTCAGTGGTTGCGTTGGTTGCGGTAAGAAGTCGGTGGTGAGAAGTGGTGGCGTTGAGTGGTCAGTGGTTGCGTTGGTTGCGTTGAGTTGTCGGTGGTGAGGAGACACCAGGGCCAAGAGAGAGAAGGTTCAAGGGCAATTACCAGCAGTTGCGCCAGAGACAGCAGACGCGCCCTGAGCTGAGCCAGAGAAGCAGCTTTGGCTCCACAAGCAGCGTTGACTCCACCAGGCAGCTTCAACCCGTTACCCCGCAGGGACCAGATAGCGGTGGCATCGGTGGCCGTCGAGGTCCAGCCGACGTCCCGTGCGGGATCAAGCCCGAACCATCTGCCCCAGCTGAACCTTCCCATTCCTCCTTCCAACATTCATTCCATTCCATCCTTCTTGTGTACGTGAGTTTGTTCTGTTTGTTCTGTCCTGGGTTAATTAAGCTTGTATAAGTTAATAATTGCACTGTGTCTCTGATTCTTCTGTATATTATTTTATTATCTTTCCTTCTCCTTGGTTACTTTGAGCATGTAAATAGTAGGAATAAATTTAGTAGTATTTCCAACCTTTTTGTCTTCTTCTTCTTCTTCTTCACATCCGTGTCGCCTTTGTCTTTTCCCTTTTGAATAGCTGCGGTGCGATCTGGTCAACGTTGGGTGGAATCGGGCCAATTGGGGATCCTGTAACGGTCGCGGTTGGACCATCCGCTCGGCCCATCATAACACCTAAACTGCGATCAGCAACAATATCTTATATATATATATATATATATATGTATATATATATATATATATATATATATATATATATATATATTGTTGCGGAGATGAGGACTGTATTTTTTTGATTGTGTGCTGTATTATTATTATTATTGTTTACTAGGGCATGCCCGTACTATATATAAGCTAGGACGTGCCCGTAGTGGGTGCCCGTTCCTTGCCAAAAAAAAAAAAAAAAAAAAATTTGTGTAGGGGTGTGTGTGTGTAAACATCCTGGGGTGTGCCCATACGTGGGTGCAAAAAAACATGCGTGCAAACAACAACAACAAAAAAAAACTTTGAAACCACGTGGCAGTAACGACCACAGAACCCCCCCCCCCTCTATTTACATGAATGGTTTGGTCCATTCGCAACGACCACAGAACCCCCCCCCCTCTATTTACATGCAATGGTTTGGTCCAAAGCGAACGGCTTGCGGTGTTTGGTAAAGAAATCGCCATAGCTCGGTAACTACTTGTCCGATTAATTTCAAACCTTGAAAAGGCACATCCTCGGGTCCCCAGCAATATACCTGGCAAGTTGCAAGTATATCGGACCCGTGGTTGTCGAGAAACAGCGGTCACAGACAAACATACATACATACATACAAACATACAAACATACACACAGAGATTACTGGAATTATAGATAGACTAGGGCATGCCCGTACTATATATAAGCTAGGACGTGCCCGTACGTGGGTGCCCGTTCCTTGCCAAAAAAAAAAAAAAAAAAAATTTGTGTAGGGGTGTGTGTGTGTAAACATCCTAGGGCGTGCCCGTACGTGGGTGCAAAAAAACATGCGTGCAAACAACAACAACAAAAAAAAACTTTGAAACCACGTGGCAGTAACGACCACAGAACCCCCCCCCCCCTCTATTTACATGAATGGTTTGGTCCATTCGCAACGACCACAGAACCCCCCCCCCTGTATTTACATGCAATGGTTTGGTCCAAAGCGAACGGCTTGCGGTGTTTGGTAAAGAAATCGCCATAGCTCGGTAACTACTTGTCCGATTAATTTCAAACCTTGAAAAGGCACATCCTCGGGTCCCCAGCAATATACCTGGCAAGTTGCAAGTATATCGGACCCGTGGTTGTCGAGAAACAGCGGTCACAGACAAACATACATACATACATACAAACATACAAACATACAAACATACACACAGAGATTACTGGAATTATAGATAGATTCTGCGCCCCCCTACCTCCGGAGCTGTGTAAAGGTGAAAGGGCATCCCATAATTAGTTCACAAGCATACACGTCAGCCAAGTAATAGAATACCCCTGTTGATAGTTATCTCTTATTCTGTGTTCTAGGGTAAGGCTGTGTCTCCCATTAATTGAAGTACTCCATTGCACCAGTGAAAGAGAATAAATCCCCTTTCATTCCCATCCCCAAAACCTCCGTTTCCTATCACATCCCCTTTCGTCATTGCTGAGCCCTCGATTCTCAATTACCTCCCCTCCAATAACCGCCATTGACCACGAGGCACGAGTCGGGGAAGAAAGGCGTGTCCCCACCTCGTCATAGAGGGGAAGAGGGGCGTGCCCGCCCGTCGTCATCCAGGGCGGAGCCCGAGGGTCGCGCGACCAACCAGGGCCGAGGTGAGCACCCCGATGGGCGTGTCCAAAACGCCGGCGGCTGAATCGCTGGAGGCGCTATAAAAGGCGCGAACGGAAGTGAGTGGTGAGTTGGTCTGAGTTGGTTGAGAGTCGGTCGTCAAGTGGAGAGTGGTGAAGAGTCAGTCAGTAGAGGTGGTGGTCAAGTGGTTGCGTTGGTTGCGGTGAGGAGTCGGTGGTAAAGAGTGAGGGACCAAGAAAGAGTTGAGGGTGTGGACCAACGAGTCAGACAAGTCCTGGGAACGCAGCGGAGGCCGCCGCAGCAAGAACACCCAACAGCCAAAGGGGGCCTGAACGGCGGTTTGGAGCAGGACCGTAAAGGAACGGCGGCTGCTAAACGCGCCGGTTGAGCTGCAGGACCCCCCTTGGACCTTTCCTCTCCCTCCAGCCATCCACCTCCTGCCTTTCCACCCTTCTTGTATACGTGAGTTTGTTTTGTTTGTTCTGTCCCTGGGTATTTAATTAAGTCTGTAGGTAAGCTAAAATTTGCACTGTGTCACCTGCGTCTTATGTGTTGTAAATAAACCTTGATTGCTCCTTTTTGCTTCTGTAAATAATAAATCCAATTACTCTTCTGTCCGTCTATTCGTTTTATTCCTTTTCCTCTTTGCATTCGTCGTTTTAGTCTTTTCCCCTCATTGAGCAGCTGCGGTGCGATCCGGCCAAAGTCCTGGGTGAATCGGGTGAGTCAGGGATCCTGTTAGGTCGCGGTTAAATACACCACCGCTCGGTCAATATAACATCTGTCCGCGATCAGTAACAATTGGTGTCTGGGAGTGGGATTCGAGGCCCGAACCAAATTTTTAAAACGAATAGAGGAAAAAAAAAAATTTGGTCAAAATTACGAGCTGCCGAAATTTGTTTTTTTTTTAAAGAAAAACCCGAATTTTGAAATCGCGCCATGGCTGGTCAAGGCGACGGGATGCCGGTGGGAGAGATAGAGGGGTTAGGAGTAACCCAGGATCAAATGGAGGGGAGCAATGAGGAGGCGGTTGAGGGAGTATCAGGTGCACAAAATGGCGTGCTCGCGCACGTGGTTGAAGGGTCCCAAAATAGCGGCGCAGTGGAGGGCGAGCCCGCGGTGGCGGCTGGGGACGCTGGGCAAACCGGGTTTGACCTCAGATTATTCTTGACCCAACTGAATGCAAAAATGGATAGGATGGGGGGCCAAATGGGGGTAATGGGGAACCGGATGGTAGCTCAGGGTGAGCGATTGGGGGGCCAAATGGGGGCAATGAGGGACGAAGCGAGGGGTACCAATGCCCAAATCGGGGAATTAGACAAGAAATTTGAAGGGATGAAACATGGGTTAACGGGGGTGGAAAATAGAATGGCTGCCCAGGAGAATCAGATAGAGGGGATGAAAAATGGGTTAATGGGGTTAGAAAATAGGATGGAAGGCAAATTGCGGGAGATAGGGGAGCAATCCGCCTGAGAAATTAAACAAATGGGAGAGCAGATAGAGGAGGTAAAAATCGGGGTAGAAACCAAACTGGATGCTCAGAGGGATGAATTGGGACAGATGAGGGCGGCATCTACAAAAGAAGGGGAGGAGATGAAGGAGGAGGTTTCGGGGCTACGCGAGGAGGTAAAGCGAGGTGAGAAGCGTATGGAGAAAGAGGTGAGAAATGGAACGGCTAGGTTACAGGGGGGCATAGAAGATCTGACGGAGGAGGTGGAACAGCTGACAGAGGGACAAACGAAGTTAGTGGAGCAGGTTCAAAGGAACACTGCAGTACTCGGAGGGTTAAAGGCGACACAAAAAGAAATTAAAAACGAATTAATAGCGACACAGAGGCAATGTCAGATGGTACGTGAGGAACTGACAATGAGGGTGGACGAGGTGACAGAAATAATGGAGACAAAGGCCCGGCAGATGAGGATGCACATAGAGACGGTCACGGTAGCCTTAGAGGACGAACTTGAAGAGACGCACCGAGAAATAAAAGAGGTTAAACAAAAATTAGAGGAAGTGGAAGAAGAGGTGAGTGAAATTAAGAAGAGACGGACAGAAACTAAGAGAGAAATCCAGGAGGAGGTAATGGAATTGGTACAAGCTCGGTGCTCAACTCATAATGTGATGCTCACTAACCAAATAAAGAGTTTGCAGGTGGCAAAGGAGGTGTGACGACGAGGTACGGAGGTGAGTGGCAATGTATATGATGTGAGGAAAGCTTCAGTCGGCTTGGGGATTGGTTTGGATCCGGGTGTTTGTGAAAGGCCGTTGGTGAAGTGTGCGACAGGTCTGGTGTGCGAAAAAAGAGGTGTGCGAGAATGTCCGACCATGGGGTGTGTGAGGAAAAAGTGCACGCCGAGGAGTGAGTGTGCCGTCAAGAGTGAGTTGGTCGAAGCGCGTGTGCGAGGGGGTACATGGAAGCGCGGTGTGGTAAGTGTTACGGAGGAAGTAACGAAAGAGTGTGCGCAAAAGGATGCGTGAGAAAGGTGTGTAATGGACGGGTGCATGAGGAAAGAGTGCGCTGTCGAGAGTAAGGGTGAGTGCGCGACCGAGAGTGGAGGTGAGAGGAGTGAGAGTGACACGGAGCGTGAGTTGGTTGTGGCAGGTGAGCGAGGATGTACACCTGGAATGGAAGGATGCACACCTGGAATGGTAGAGCGTGAGTGGGAATGCACGCTGGAATTGGTAGTGAGGCACGTGGTTGGGTGTGCGAGTGAGAGCACACCTGTGATTGTCACAGAGGAGGTGACCGAGGAGGGAGCGCGAAGAGGTGTGTTGGTGAGGTGTGCGAGCGACGAATGTGTGCCAAGGTGTTCGGTGGTCAGGTGTGTGCCCAAGTCGGTGAGCGGAATGAGTGTACCGAGGTGTGTAAGAAAAGGTACGACGAGGAGCATGGAAACGGCTGCATGTATGAGCAAGAAAGGGGTAGCCTATGCGTATAAGCATGCAGGTGAGGCATCGACGGTAACCGGGTTAAAGGTTAGAACGACTTATAGCCGAATCGGGCCCTCGGTGCGCGTCGGGCAGCTTCACGTGCCGCGAGGACCAGTGGGGATCCGAACCACGGCGGTTTCGAAAAAACCGCCGTACGCGATCCACGCTGTGCCTCGCTTGGAACGGCCGCGTCCGGGCTCCACTAGGCGGAGCGGGCAGCCCGATAGGAAGGGTCGTCATGGCGACCACTTTCTATTGAGACATGCCGGCAGGTCGAGATCGGGACATTGGATGGCTCCACGCCGAGGTGGTGCGTGGGATCTCGGCCCGGGTAAGCCCCCGTCCCTGCCACGAATGCGGGACGTATCCAGCCCCTGGCACAAAAGAACCCGCGTTCATGGCTCGGCTGTACGAAGCCGAGCTTTAGAAGGGAATTGGCGCACCGAGAGAATGTAATAAGTAGACGGGTGATGAGGATAGTGTTTTGGACCCAAAATGAGAAAAAGGTGAAATTTGATGATTGGTACGGTGATTGGCAGATGATTGGCAGAATTTTTGATGTTGGATTTGGACGAGTGAAATTGATAGTAGGACCTCCCCGATGTGGAGGGATGGCAAATCCACCATCCCTCACACCGAGTGGGGGCAAATGCGCAATAGTTTATGGGGTGGCTATGACAACCGAGCCAGGGAGGGCTTGGTTATATTGATAGGGATCTAGCGAAGATGACATGAGGTAACGTTAAGATTAGTTAGTGACTGATACCTGTAGTGGGGACGCAGGTAGATTAGTGTGAATTATAATGACGTGGGAGCGCAATAGTTTAAAGGGACGACTGGGAAGCGCAAGTTTCAGAGGGGAGTAGTTAGCTGAGATGATGCCGTGTGTGTGAAGATTGAACAGGTGAGAATTGAACAGGTGGGATTGCACAGGTCTGCAACTGAACAGGTGTGTGGAGCAGTGTATGAGCGAGTGATGGTGATGTGTGTTGTGTTGACCAACTGGTCCAGGAAGAGGAGGAGGGTGCAGGTGGCACCAGGTGTGAGGTGATTGCACAGGTGTGCAACGACAGGTGAATGGAGGACAGGTGTATGGAATAAATGGTATGGAGTATTGGAATGGATGGTCGTGGAGTGAGTATGGTGGAAATTGTGGAGTGGATTGGATGGTGCGAAGGTGTGAATGGGGGAAGAGTGGACCCCCATCACGGATACCCGGGGCGGGTAGTGTAAGTGTTAGGTAAAGGGTACAGGTAAATTGTGGTTGGATATTGGCATCTGTGGTGCGGGTGAAAGAATTGTCTTTGGATGGGTGCATTAGTGTTGTGGAAATGGCTGGGCGTGTAGCCTGTTAGTGTGTGTAGTTGGTTGGGCGCTCCACCACTGTGAGGATGTCGGCCAGGTGAGGCCGCAGGTGGGCTCTGGGAGCCGGTAGTAGTTGTTGTGGATGGGGCTCGAGGATCCGGAGGATGGACCCGGGTAGCCCAGTGCCAGAGGGCACCAAGGGGTGACAGAGCCAGGAGAGGGCCTTCCCCAGTTAGATAGGTTAGGGTGAGGAGCAGGTAAGCTCGGGTGGCAACTACAGTGGTGGAGGTGTGCAGGTGGGTAGACCTGCTGGGAGAGCTACACGTCGCAGCCCAGAAATTGTGCGAGGGCACCGGGAGATGAATCGGGGGAGTGAGACCCCAAATTGAGAAGCACCACAGTTTGGTCAATGGGAATTGGTTTTTAGAACCCATAGTGTAAGTTGGCCAATGGATTGGCAGGGAAAGACCCCGGGTAGTGTAAAGTGTGTTAATGTCATTTAGAAAGTAGTTAGGATGAAGTCTCCTCGCACCATCTGCATCCACTCACCTGAGGTGACAGGAACTCCACACCATGCCATGTTTTGATTATTTTTTATTGTGCAGATGTTTGGAATGTGAGACGCATCATGACGTGGGTATGACATTGTGCTTGATGTTCCATCTCTTCCTCCTTATGAGGATTGATGATGAATTTGGTGATGGCAAATTTTGAAGTAGAGGGATTGTGGAGACGAATTTGGTATAGGGGAAATATGGGGAAGACGTGACAGTAGTGACGAATTTGTAAATGTGTAGATTTTTGTACATATGGGGTAAGGGCAAGGGTAGGGTAGGTGACAGGGGGGTGACGTACGGTAGGGACGAGCTTTCTCACTTCGCCCTCCGTACGCATTTCGCCTTGCATTGCCTTATTGATGTGTACCCTTGTGACCTTACCCCTCGCTCAATTGTCTTTCCCCTTTTGTCTCCCACATGACCTGTGCGCCATTGGGTGCCGAGGGGAGCGTGCGTGGGTCGGCCATTGTGCGCCCGAAATTCCCAGAACCAGCTGTCTGCATCGATGCACCACACTATGGACCACATGTCTGTGGCCGAGCACCACCTATGGACCCCATGGGTTGGGGCATGGCCCCTCTGCTGGAACCGGCCATGAGGGCCCGAAATCTTGCTGGCGGACCTTGGCCACAGGGCACCGATGCCCCACAGGTGAACCACACGTAGTCGGCCCCTGTGGGCCATAAATAAAATAAAAAACGGACACGTTAGGTGCATTCTTTTATTGCAAATAGGCCGCCAGCAAGGGAAGATGCCAACACCAGGAAAATAATAATAACCAGCAGAGGGAGCCGAAGAGCAAGAGACACCTGCAGGGTTTGGGTTTGTTGGCTTTATTTTATTCTTGAACAATGGTGACTGCACCGATTGGTGCTTGGGGGTGTATGGGTGCGTTTTTGGGTGCTTTAATGGTGCATTGATGCAGAGCAGACTGTCTCCCCCCCAGAAAGAACAATCACAGGTCCTGGGTTAGCCTTGTAAATAAAAGTAGCGTCAATTGTAAATAACGCTTCCCACCGTCAGTGTATAGTTTGAAGACCATTCCGCAATTCGGTTAACTGTGGGTGTAAGTCTGTTAGGCAGGGTGCAATGGAGCAGCGGGACACATTTATTTATGTTTTAAAACTGTCGCACTCAGGGTCAGGTTAAAAGTAGAGGGAACTACACCTACGTGTCACACTAAAAGTAAAAGTTGTAGGCCCGGGTCGTGCCTAAGAGGAGGAGGGTGCAGTGTTGCGGAGATGAGGACTGTATTTTTTTGATTGTGTGCTGTATTATTATTATTATTGTTTATTCTGCGCCCCCCTACCTCCGGAGCTGTGTAAAGGTGAAAGGGCATCCCATAATTAGTCCACAAGCATACACGTCAGCCAAGTAATAGAATACCCCTGTTGATAGTTATCTCTTATTCTGTGTTCTAGGGTAAGGCTGTGTCTCCCATTAATTGAAGTACTCCATTGCACCAGTGAAAGAGAATAAATCCCCTTTCATTCCCATCCCCAAAACCTCCGTTTCCTATCACATCCCCTTTCGTCATTGCTGAGCCCTCGATTCTCAATTACCTCCCCTCCAATAACCGCCATTGACCACGAGGCTCGAGTCAGGGAAGAAAGGCGTGTCCCCACCTCGTCATAGAGGGGAAGAGGGGCGTGCCCGCCCGTCGTCATCCAGGGCGGAGCCCGAGGGTCGCGCGACCAACCAGGGCCGAGGTGAGCACCCCGATGGGCGTGTCCAAAACGCCGGCGGCTGAATCGCTGGAGGCGCTATAAAAGGCGCGAACGGAAGTGAGTGGTGAGTTGGTCTGAGTTGGTTGAGAGTCGGTCGTCAAGTGGAGAGTGGTGAAGAGTCAGTCAGTAGAGGTGGTGGTCAAGTGGTTGCGTCGGTTGCGGTGAGGAGTCGGTGGTAAAGAGTGAGGGACCAAGAAAGAGTTGAGGGTGTGGTCCAACGAGTCAGACAAGTCCTGGGAACACAGCGGAGGCCGCCGCAGCAAGAACACCCAACAGCCAAAGGGGGCCTGAACGGCGGTTTGGAGCAGGACCGTAAAGGAACGGCGGCTGCTAAACGCGCCGGTTGAGCTGCAGGACCCCCCTTGGACCTTTCCTCTCCCTCCAGCCATCCACCTCCTGCCTTTCCACCCTTCTTGTATACGTGAGTTTGTTTTGTTTGTTCTGTCCCTGGGTATTTAATTAAGTCTGTAGGTAAGCTAAAATATGCACTGTGTCACCTGCGTCTTATGTGTTGTAAATAAACCTTGATTGCTCCTTTTTGCTTGTGTAAATAATAAATCCAATTACTCTTCTGTCCGTCTATTCGTTTTATTCCTTTTCCTCTTTGCATTCGTCGTTTTAGTCTTTTCCCCTCATTGAGCAGCTGCGGTGCGATCCGGCCAAAGTCCTGGGTGAATCGGGTGAGTCAGGGATCCTGTTAGGTCGTGGTTAAATACACCACCGCTCGGTCATCATAACATCTAAACCGCGATCTGTAACAATATATATATATATATATATATATATATATATATATATATATATATATATATATATATATAATACTAGAGAGATACCCATGCTATGCATGGATGGGGAGCCGAAAGCAAGCAAACGATGCGGAAACGGTGAATGCTATACCATGAACCAATAAATTCCACATTTATGTGCCACCTGCAGTCGAACATCAAGCATAGACAGCAGGTTCGTGAAGGACCTGCATGAAAAATGTACCCGTTTGAATGGTTCTATACCCAGTCAATGGTGAATCTGCTTATGGTGATCCGCGAATGTCACGATTAGAAAGTAGAAGCCCTCACGTCATTTCCTCAATATCTGAACTCAATATCTCTTTTTTCATTCCAAAGAGCATATAGCATTCATCACAAATTAAATTGTATCAATATAAAAAATAATCTTTTACCAACACACGTGACCTAAACAAATATTTAAATCCCTGCTGACGTTACATCCAGATGTGGAGCAGTTCCGTATGGTTAGAAATTTACAATTACAATTGTATTCACTCAATTCCAAACAGCATAACTCCAATCATCTATATTATAATAGCCGTAGATGATTCTGTCTGTCTGTCTGTCTATCTGTTGGGTGTCTGTCCGGGGTGTGGCTTACTCGGTTTGCAGAGTAGCTCCACCCATAGCTCCACCCATTCTGGGAGTGGCTATAAACAAATATCCACCATTTTATTAACTCGCATAGCTTTGAGTCCTGTTTTGTAGGCCCGTGGTGTCTTGCTCTCCCCCAGTTTTATTTCAAATCAAATTCGATAAATCATTTCATTTTTCACAGTCGCTAACATAGTTTTAGACTCGGTTGAAAAAAAACGGGAAGAAAATCCGATGAAAGTTGCCCTTTATAGAACGAAATGAATTCTCAAAGGCCTGTAACTTCAAGGCCATTGAGTCTCTCTCACGCCTTTATCTCCAAGCTAACTCACCATATGATTTCATTTTTATCGATGGTTTTACTTTTAGACTCGGTGTCAGCAATAATTGAGAACAATCCACACACGCGGGAAAATGCAGAGATATATTTTTTAAAATCGCGTCATGGTGTATCATACACCGCCCAACATGACACCGCCGGCAATGTGTCGATATATATTAAAAATTCGCTTTTGCTTTTCCGTTATGATATATTACTATTTCGTTTGATGATAGTCGTCACAAAAACGTCAACAATGATGCCGACATATATTTCTTCGTTTTTATTTCATTCAACATATTAGCCGGAAGTAAAATATGTTTCAGGAAATTACCGAGAGATATTTCTTCGTTTTTTTTATTAGTTATGTGCGCATACACTTTAAATAGGTTTATTTGAAATCTTTAATTTTCCACAAACATTCCACACACGCGGGAAAATGCAGAGATATATTTTTTAAAATCGCGTCATGGTGTATCATACACCGCCCAACATGACACCGACGGCAATGTGTCGATATCTATTTTAAATTCGATATATCATTTCATTTTTCACAGTCGCTAACATAGTTTTAGACTCGGTTGAAAAAAAAAGAGAAGAAAATCCGATGAAAGTTGCCGTTTATAGAACGAAATGAATTCTCAAATGCCTGTAACTTCAAGGCCATTGAGTCTCTCTCACGCCTTTATCTCCAATATAACTCACCATCATGGTTTTAGACTCGGTGTCAGCAACGCGGGAAAACGCAGAGATATATTTTTAAAAATACACCATATCACCGCCCAACAGCCAACAAGTATCATACACCGCCCAACATGACACAGACGTCAACATTTCGACATTATCGCTTTTTCTTTAAACCGAGCCGAACGGAATAAACCGAGTGAATTCACCGTTTACCTTTGATGACAGTCGTCACAAAACGACATATATTTCTTCGTTTTTATTTCATTCAACATTTTTAGCCGGAAGTAAAATTACCGAGAAATTACCGAGTTCAGGAAATTACCGAGACATATTTCTTCGTTTTTTTATTTATTAGTTATTTGCGCATACACTTTAAATAGGTCTATTTGAAATATTAAATTTTCACAATGTAATTTACTTGCCATTTATCATTTGATGATTACGAGACAAATTCCTCTTGAGGATCGTGACAATTCATGCGCTGCGTGGAAACTTATATTTCCAAAATGAATGAGACGATCGATGAAGAACGCAGACTTGAACAGGATGTAGCAAGAAAACGAATGAGACGGGCGAACGAGTCCATCGACGAACGTCAATGCAAACTTGCGGGGTCACCCGTGGGAATCCCACGGGCATGGATGTGTGTGACATTTCGACATATTGAGTTAGATGCTGCACATTCATTTTTACAAAATGGTTACTGGCAAGTCATCAGATCCAGAAATGGTGTCATGAACACAATTTATTTACGTGCAAGCACGAAAGCAAGACGGGCCGATTTCCGATTCCGACGGGCCGACGGGCGAGATGGGCCGATTTGGAGCAAGAAAAAGAACGAGACGGGAGAAAAACGAGAGAAACGAGACGGGGAAAGCCGATTGGAGAGGCGAGTGAGGCGCGATTGGAGAGGAGTGTGAGGCGCGATTGGAGAGGAGTGTGAGGCGCGATTGGAGAGGAGTGTGAGGCGCGATTGGAGAGGAGTGTGAGGCACGATTGGAGAGGAGTGATTGGAGGGGAGTGTGAGGCGCGATTGGAGAGGAGTGTGAGGTGCGATTGGAGAGGAGTGTGAGGCGTGATTGGAGAGGAGTGTGAGGCGCGATTGGAGAGGAGTGTGAGGCGCGATTGGAGAGGCGTGTGAGGGATTGGAGAGGAGAGGAGTGTGAGGGATTGGAGAGGTGAGGGATTGGAAAGGAGAGGGATGTGAGGGTTTGGAGAGGAGAGGAGTGCTAGGTGGAGACAGGAGAGTGTCAGGTGGAGAGGAGTGAGGGGTCACATATTATGTGAAATAAATAAAGTGTTCATCACACCATTTCTGGATCTGATGACTTGCCAGTAACCATTTTGTAAAAATGAATGTGCAGCATCTAACTCAATATGTCGAAATGTCACACACATCCATGCCCGTGGGATTCCCACGGGTGACCCCGCTAGTAAATTTATATTCTAACAAAATACTGTGTTAAATGACGATTGTATTGAGATATTATCAAACCAGCTCATTATCGTCAGGTGTTCACTTCCGGATTTGGGGCAGGTTCATATCGAGTTAATTTTAAAATCATAATTTTATGGAAGAATTTATGAAACCTACAAACCTATCTTAATATGACCCCACTGCAAAGCCGCAATGAGCCGGCGAAGCAAAAGCCTCTATTGAACTTATTCTCAATTGTTTATGCATACTTCTGCATCCGCAAGATGGCGGCCTCCATGGAGCGATTTGGTGCGTCAAAGCTTCGAAATTCTCAAAGGATCCAGCAAAATCTGGCTTTTCAACATAATACGCGTATATTCACAACACCGGCTTCGCCGGCTATAACATCTGCTGGATCCCAAAACGTTCGACAGAAGGTTTGGTGGGGCTAGCCCCAAAACTGAGGGAGTAGTTTGGGGATGGAAGGATGTCAAGTAGTAGATTTGTTATTGCCTAAAGTTCAGTTATAGACGTTGGGTGCTAATGTGTTATGATTTATATGATGTCTAAAAATGCTATTTCATAAAGTAAATAAAGGGTTTTTGCTTCGTTTTAGTTTTGGATGAGGAAAGGCTTAAAATGAGGTCATGCTGAACAAATTGTATACGTGTGCTTTTTTCGAGGCTGGTCGTAAAACCACGCCCACATGCGCTTGTTTTAGCGTAATGCTAGTAGAATGACATGATCGTTAACCATATATATTTTGTTTTAATCTCAGCAACGCATGACTCTGTATAAACATGCTTTGGATTACTCATGTACACAAACCCATAAAATATATGGGTTTGTTTGGCTAAGCATACACTCTCCTCATTGTGAGTTACATTTCTGTTTTCTCGGAGCCCAGAGAAACATTTGGTCCAAATGATAAGGACGGGCTGACTCCCCCGAATGATAACGGTGGGAGGAACCTCTCCCAGTGTTGTTTGTTCCCTCGGAGATTTCCTGATAAAACGTGTCCCTATATAAATGGACTGGGAATCAATGTGTTTTCAGGAAGGCTTGACGTGGCATGAGACTGGCTCTTGCTATAGATGTCTTGGCCTCCTCCGGATCCGTATAAGTTGGTTTTTAATAAAGCTGCGCCATTCCAGGCTATTGTGGACTTCTTTTGCAAACGAAGAGCTGATTCTTCACAGATGGTACCAGGAGTGGGGTGTCAACAGACGCGGAGGACGGGAAACGGAGCCCGAGGGACAGGAGGAAGGCTGACCTGAGGCCGGCGCCGGCACGTTGATTTGATTAAAGGTGGGAGTTGTTTTATATCAGAGGGCTATTATTCTAAATTCGTACCTTCCTCCTTCGAGCGGGTTCAGTCTCCTTGTCTTCCGCGCTGTCTGCACTCGAACAGAAATTGTAAGTAGAGGCTCATTTAGGCCTCAGAATGACGTAGCTTTGTTAAAGCCAGGATAAACAAGTAAGGATAAACCAGTAAGGACTTAACAGTAAGCTTAAAGTTACAGTTAGCACCAGGAGGGGAAAATGAGGTCGGACAGCCATATAGGTTGAAACCAGGTGGCCAAGATTTTTCCAGGAAGGAACAGCCCAGAGACAAGATGGGGTATGCCATTGCATGCCAGGGAACGAAGGGCTGTGGCTAAACTTAGATAGAAAGCCATAGGAACATAGACGGCCAAAGGGACATGGCCAGGAAGGGTGAAATGCGTAGATACCAGGTAGGTTTGACAAGAAGGTAGTGACAACTACGAGGTCAAGCCAGGAAGCTCTAGACTAAGTTCTAGACAAGAGGTCCAGATAAAGCAGGCCAGGATCTGGTGGACAAGAGAAAATAAATAAGCTCACAGGAAATGGGCCAGGTGGCCACAGGGTGAGAAGGACAGGTTAGGTTTTGAAATATTGAAAATTGAAGCAGGAGCTGCATTGTAGGAATTTGAAGCTTCAGAGCCAAAGGAAGCAAGTTCAGGAAGCAAAGTTCAGGACAAAACAATTAAGGAGGTAGTTAAACAAGTAAAACAGCGAGTGATGCCGCTGGACCAGATACCAGACCAAGACCCCCCACCCCCCCCAAGACCTGAGCTCAGTCCCGGGGCTCTAGGCAACACCCCCCACCCCCCCAAGACCTGAGCTCAGTCCCGGGGCTCTAGGCAACACCCCAACACCCCACCCTGCCTTCCCTTTTTTTCACCTCAACCCACCCCCCGTCCAAACCCGTCCCAAAAAAAAAATCCTTTTCCTTGAATGAGAGACGTAACATGAATGAGGAATGAATGTATATTGGGATGTTAATTGACGTGTGTGTCTGGCCAATGTGTTTGTCTGTGTGTCATGTGCAAAGCAGAGGGTTTCGGTGTGAAACTTTGTAAGCGATCTGCTCGACTTGGGGGAAATTCAGGCCGGGAATGTCCATTTTAACGTCTATCCGAGAGAACAGGCGAGGTCCTGAACTGAGTCCGGATTTTCATCTGTTTGGGAGTTGTTTGGGAAGCGAATTGATATAAACCGGGTCAGGAAAGCACCCGGAGTGCCCTTGTCGATCTACTGTTGATATGAAGCGGTTTCTTGGAGATGGTTGCAGAATTCGAATCAATATGTGTGTTTTACTTGAATTGAAGAGTTCATTCAATGGCAGATATTGTGTATTGTATGTGTGGGATGTATCGCTGAGGCAGCTCACCTTTGAAATTGGTGTCATATAGTGCATTTTGGGGTCGGGTGCGATGAGGTTGCTCAGAGTGCCGGCGATAACTCGCCCACTCTCAGAGGAAGTGTGTGCCCAAATGCATTGTGGGTCATTTCGACTTTGCTGGATGTCGGACGTTCACATGTCAGTATCTTGTCAGAATCTTCTTCTTCATGTCATGTCCTTCATCCTTCATCTTCTTGTCAGAATTAGACATGAGTCATGAGCCATGTCGGAATAGTGGCCGGCTGCGACATATATGCCAGGCAATGTCACAGGACGAATACGTTATTTAAGATGGATTTATAAGATGGATAGATGGATGGATTTATTTAAGATGGCTAAAATAAACGATTTCAAGACAGAGTAATTAATTTCCGGAGCCAAGTTCCAACAGGAAGTCTTGTTCGTACAGTAAGGTACAGTGCGGAGTGGCGGCTGGAAGATGCATCGATGCATTTGTGTTGATCGATGCGGACACAGATTTAGTATGCTGGTAAGGTCAAGTTATTAAAACGCATATGGGTCTGGAGGCAGATAATGTGGGACAAGCTGCCTCACGGGCGCTGCAGGGAGAGTATTTGGAAATTCAATAATTTGAACAGAAATGTCACGTTTTCAACAGAACGCTGATCCGAGGAAGGAGGACGGTTGAGGTTTCAACTGTCGGTATGTGGTGTGGCTTGTGCCAAGGTGTGGGCGCGAGGAGGTGTGTTGATGAAGCGTTGTGCGAACGAGGAAGGATGTGCGAAAGGTGTGCACCAGGTAGAGAGGTGCTGCATTGTGAAGCACGCCTCGTACGGAAGTTCCTGGACGGTTGTTGGATTGTGATGTGACGGTTGTTGGATTCGTCCACAACATTGTGACGGTTGTTGGATTCGTAGAAGTTAGCATTATGCTATGTAGAGCCACATTAATGGTCATTTGTCCATTGTCGCCGGACTTGCATTACTTGTGGGATAATAAAGCGCTGGTTACCCCAATTTGAAGTTTGACCTTTCGAAGTTTATTTGACCTTTGTTCGAGATATGTAAGGGTAAGAGGTCAGAGGCAATTCACTAACCTTGGAAGAACGACAGGCGGAGTCAGTCTACAGGGTGTTGCTTTAACGACAGGATATATAGGACTTAAATCTGGAGAATATCGGGACATTATATTGTGGGTAAAACCAAAATCATGTACATAATTAGTGGACAGAGAATATCGAGTTTTTTGTTGTTGTGGAAGCGTCAGTCAGGTACAGTACGCTTGGAATTTAATTTAACCGGGTCGAGTACAGTGACGTGTTCGATCGAGCTGTGGGGATTTGAGATGGATTTGAGTCACGTTAAATGGAGGACATTTGTGAGGATGAAGAGATGCAAGTAACGTGGATTAAATTGTGGTATCACGAGTTGGGTGCCAGAGATATTGTGGTTATTATAACTCACTGATTATAGGGGGCGCCGGGCGCACCGAGTACAGATCGGGTTGCATGATGGAGCACGCATGCATGGATTTTGGCTTTGCGAGGCCCCGGATAGAAATTGGCATTTCGATGCTGTGGATTATATTGTACCTGCCCGGAAAGGGGATGTCCTGTGCTGGGGCTGACGACATGCCTCTGTTATTTGTCTGTCTGTCGGTCTGATTGTAAGTCTTTGGTACTGGGAGGGCTAATTGAGTGCTTAGGCGTCATTGTTCCATGGAGGCAGGTCCGGGGGTTTTGGTCCAGCCTGCAAGGAGTCCAGGGGCTTGTTTTAGGGCTGGGTCGCCAAAAATGGGATGCTGTGCCCATCTGGATGTAAAATTATCCATCAAGGACGGGGAATAATGTGCAGTGTGATTGGGTAAGAGGTAAAGGCCATAAAACACCAACCCCATGAGGAACGAAATAAATGGAGAGATGTTGGGATCACATGATGGTTGGGATTGAAGAACAACCTACTGGGATTTCAAACCTGTGTTTGGGTCTGGGGCAACTGGGTGATGGGCAATAGTGTATGAGTGAGTAATTATGATCTGTTTAAGTGTAAGAGGCGGTGGAGAAGAAAGGGGTGATGAAAAGTTATTTGTTTTAGTGTGAAGTAGGTTGGTTGCTTATTTGTCACAGTAAGATGAGAGTTGTGTTTTTAAGCTTGGTCTTTGAATGAATTGTTGCTTGGAATGTGTTGATTGGAAAAGTGATTTCTGATCGCTGATCCGATCTGGTTTTGAATTGTTGATTTAATTTTGAATTGATTGGAGGTAATAAGGATTTGTGTTGATTTCCTGATTTGAGTTCATCTGGAAACAAAGACAGATGGGATTAATGTGTATATCAGGAACAATTTGGAAAAGAAATATGGATATATGACATTACTAAAATATAACCAAGCAATTGAGAGTTCTTGGGTTAATGGGATATAAATAAATGCATCTACAAGTTGATGGTTTATAAAAATTTAGTTCTGGATGATACTTAAACGATGAACAATGTTGGCAATATACAAAGAATGTGACTTGTTTTTTGGGGGGCAAAGTTATGAGTGGTTGTGGGCAAACGAAGATTAATTTAGATTTATCATAGTTAAGTTCGAGGAAGTTGATTTGAAGCCAGAATTTCATTTGGATGCCAGAAAGGAGAAAGGAGATGCTGAAAGCCAGAAAGGAGATGCTGTTGTCTACTCTGAATGACAGGTGGCGGTATCCAGGGCGCTGAGGAGTTTGTTCACGTTGTAAAGTTTGTTTATTTAGTTTGTTTATTGTAGAGAAGAGTGCTTTTGGGATTCCGGAGCCAGAGTGGATAATTTGAGAGTAGTAGGTGGTCCATGTGAAGCTTGGGAGTGAACTGATTTGGGTTTAATAGGCACAAGCTGGTCTAAACAGGGTGAGGAGGATGGTGTGATTGATGATGTCAAAGGAGGCGTTGAGGTGAGGAGGATGAAAATGTTGAGGTTGCCGGCATCAGAGGAGAGAAAAGGTCGCTGGTGATTTTGAGGAGAACAGTTTCAGTACTGTGGCTGGAGCAGAATCCGGTTTGGGATGTTTCATACAGGTTATTGGCAGAGTGGTGATGTTTGAGTTGAGTGGCCACAGCACGTTCCAAAACTTTTGACAGAAAGGGTAGATTGGAGAGGGTCTGAAGTTATTTAGGGTGTCAGGGTTTAGTCCAGGGTTTTTCCAAAATGGGGGTGAAGTTTCACGAGTTTTTGGGGAAATCGGTATGTGAAGCTGGATTAAGTTGGAACTGCTTGATGAGCCATGGAGATGGATTGGGTTTTGTTGTTGGTTGTCTGGGAGTTCGGTTGTTGCTTTGCCAAAGGTTTCTGTGTGGTGGACACACTCGTTGGCTGTTGTCTTGTGTGACATGGGTGGAGATGTATGTGGCTGTGTGTGGCTGCCTGGAGGGGAAGGCGGCTACAGTGGTTGATATTGGTTGTGGGTTGTCCGGGGTGCTTCGATTTGCATAAGGGGTGAAGATTGGGATATTACATTATTTTGAGTAAGTATTGGCATGAGTAATTACAGAAGTAATTATGAGTTATTATGAGTAATTAGTGGTATGAGTATTAGTTATGAGTTCCAGGTGTTGAGCTAGTTATGCTAGTTATCCAGCTAGTTATGAGTAAGTGATTATTTTAGTAAAATTACATGTTTCGCTGTGTTGTTGATCTGGGGACAAGCTAGTTTGATGGGTACCCTGGGGTCTTCAGCGTGTCTATGTGTTTGTCTGGCTGTTACACTAGACTCTGGGATGTGTTTTCATGAGACGAATTTCAGAATTGATGACAATTCAGTGAGTATGGTGGACAACGTGAAGTGGCTGGTGTGAAGGAAGGGGTTGGGAAAGATGGACCCCCTTCACGAATACCCAGTAGGGTAGCTTAATTTCAGACATAACAGTGAGAATCTATTTTGAGCGAATCACAGTGGGTGAGGAAAACATTGTGTGTGACCAGACACCAGAACTGACCAGAATTGAAATTGGAAGTAGACCAGGTTATTTCTATTATTTGTTTATTCGTGAAAATAAATAAATAATAGGGGGAGGTTAATGGAGGTTAATGGTGGTTTGTTTGTGTTAATGGAGGTTAATGGTGGTTTGTTTGTGTTAATTCTAGTTGAAACTCTCACTGAAGTAATTTTCGTTTATTTTTATTTTTTGATTCGATTTGAGAGTTGAGATGATTGATTTTTTATTAATTTTATAATTTTATTTTTATTGATGTTGGAAACAGGTAATGGGATGCTGAGAGAAGGATGGAATTTAATTTGAATTGGACTGGATTAAATGGGATTGAATTTAAAAATTGAATATTGAATAAAATTGGATCCACTTGGAAAAAAGTGGATTAGGAAATTGGAGACCTGTAGACCAGGCGCTCCCAGGAGACTTGTGGATCAGGTGTTCCACCAGAGGAAAAAGACCAGGTGTTCGTGGAGCACTTCACCTGCAAGAACGCCTTGGAACCAAGGTGGAAGGGACCAGTCCAGGTGTTGCTGACTACACCAACGGCAGTCTTTTGCGAGGGCAAGACTTCGTGGATCCACGCCACGCACTGTAAGTTGGCCATACAAGCACCAGACACCACACCCCCAGAACACAGTAAGGATGGGCCTAATCATAGGTACAATACTATTGATAGCGACAGCAGCTAGGGGAAACTCCGATTCCAATAGATGCGAAAACGAAACCCGACACCTCACCGTAACATGGGGACAAAGAGTATCACTACCATGTTTCGAACAGAAAGCCCTGCACACAAATTGGGTGAACATAAATTGGCTAGCACTGTCGGCAGGGCCTGGACGCGTTGGCATGGTACTACAAAAGCAACGAGAGTTCCGGGAAGACGGGCAAGCTAGCATTAAGACCTTGGCCCAACCAGGATACCAATGGGGAACCCCTGATTTTAAGCTACAAACACGCACACGCCTAGGGAAAGACATGACCATGCAGGTCCGGTGCAGCGTCTGGACCCCTGGCGCGGCCGGTGGCGAAAAGAACTACATACCATGCATCGAATACATACTCACGCCACAACCCCAGAATAAGGCCCCAAAGAAGGGTGAAAACACATATTGGAAAGTGGCCAGGGAAGTGGCAACAATTCAAAATAGGACACACTGCTGGTCGTGCATGCGCTTTCCCCAAGCAGGCACCACAGGAATACACATGATAGTGCTACCTCTGTCCCTCAATGACCTCTGCTCACAACCTATCGATTCCCCATGTTTAGTCACCACGCTGGAAAGAGAAGGGGTTGACAACGGCAAGAGTTGCAATCGACAATTTAATTATCGCCCGTCAATGATTGCCCATGTGGCCGAGAGGCCTGCCCCCGTCTGGGTCAAACCACAGAAAGGGAGGGTCTGCCTCCAGGGTTCCGGCCACTTGCGTATGGGAGAATCAGAATGCGCCTACACTCTCCCCGGGAAGCTGGGACAAGGGAGCTCGGGGATTACATTACGAATAGTACTGCAAGATAAACACAACCACAACATAACGGCTATAACATTCTCTAGGGGGGTTAGTAGGATTAATGGGGTGGTAAAGGGACTCCAGTGCTTATCCACCCACCTGGTCCCACCCCATGGGACAATGTTTATATGCGGCGACAAGGCTTACCCCTATTTACCAAATAATTGGGGGGGCACATGTTATCTGGGTTCAGTCCCTCCTGACGTTGAGATACTGGGTGAGCTAGACCCAAAGTCCTTGGACAGGCGTTATAAGAGGTCAGTCATGAACGAAGATGGAACCACTAAACTACACGGGAGTCTATGGGAAAAGGTGTTTGGTTTCTTCTTCCCAGGAGCGGGCACAGTCATGGATAGTTTCCGGATAGACAAATTGGCTTTGGCCCTAGAAAAGGTGGCAAACGACACCGCTACGGCTCATGACATACTATTGGATCGATCGGATCGCGCGCGAAAATTCTTATACATTTAGCTGGCTCACTGACTGGTTCCAGGGATGGACGGGCACCATAGTGAAGTGGTTATTGACCGCACTGGCTGTGATAATCGGGGTAGTAATTTGGGGGGCACTAATGAAATCTCTAGTCCTCCTCTATATGAGAAAGTATTTTACAGGATGGAAAGTGAAGAAGCCGCCGACAACAACTATGGCTCTGACCACAGAGGCCGTCGACCTGAACGGGTCCTTCAACAAGGCAGTTGCGACCAGCGCTCCAGAAAATTGTATTGAATTTTGTGACGACTGTGATACTTGTGTGGATCCCATGTGGGAACTGGCTGCTGCCTGTAACGGTGTATGTGATGACTGTGATACTTGTGCTATAAACCCCTTGCGTGTACTGGCTAACGCTGCTTATGTATTACAAGCTGACAGCTGCACGCCCCCTTCCGACCCAACTATGGATCTGATTGCGACACTGGGTCTGGCGGTTGAGGGACCCGACGCGGATGTCCTAGACCCGCAAGCCGACCAGGCGCCCATGGGAGACTTTGACATAAAGGAAGTCCCTCTCTTTTCTTCAAATGTTTCGGATCTCTTTGATCCAAATGTTTCGGATCTCTTTGATCCACATGTTGCGGATCTCTTTGCTTCAAGTGATTCGGATTCGGATTTTTACGCTCTGTACCCTGACCAGGAAATTGAGACACAAGATACTGACGACATTTTGTATTCCCCAGAACAGCAACACGTGAGGGACCTCATGGGCATGACCGTTGATTAACTTCGAAGATCTGCAAGGACTGCGTCTGCAAAGGGTGGGGGGAGCCAGTTCCGCAGGGGAAGTGATGCACCCTCTGGCGGAGCAGAACCTCATCTGGACCAGACGTCTTCGTTGTGGATCCGAAACGTTAATGAACTTTCATGTTTTGAGCCCTCAGGCTCCGAGCACGCACCACACGACACGTTCGCCAAATGCACGGGCGAGGCGCTTTGGGCGCACGATATGCCCTTGGGAGATACCCGCATTACACAATTATTTTTTCAATACCCGCATTACACAATTATTTTTCAATAAAGCCCGATGTGGCACGTTGTCTCTTAAGATACTTTGTCTCGACGAGACAAGAGGAAGGAATGTCAAGTAGTAGATTTGTTATTGCCTAAAGTTCAGTTATAGACGTTGGGTGCTAATGTGTTATGATTTATATGATGTCTAAAAATGCTATTTCATAAAGTAAATAAAGGGTTTTTGCTTCGTTTTAGTTTTGGATGAGGAAAGGCTTAAAATGAGGTCATGCTGAACAAATTGTATACGTGTGCTTTTTTCGAGGCTGGTCGTAAAACCACGCCCACATGCGCTTGTTTTAGCGTAATGCTAGTAGAATGACATGATCGTTAACCATATATATTTTGTTTTAATCTCAGCAACGCATGACTCTGTATAAACATGCTTTGGATTACTCATGTACACAAACCCATAAAATATATGGGTTTGTTTGGCTAAGCATACACTCTCCTCATTGTGAGTTACATTTCTGTTTTCTCGGAGCCCAGAGAAACATTTGGTCCAAATGATAAGGACGGGCTGACTCCCCCGAATGATAACGGTGGGAGGAACCTCTCCCAGTGTTGTTTGTTCCCTCGGAGATTTCCTGATAAAACGTGTCCCTATATAAATGGACTGGGAATCAATGTGTTTTCAGGAAGGCTTGACGTGGCATGAGACTGGCTCTTGCTATAGATGTCTTGGCCTCCTCCGGATCCGTATAAGTTGGTTTTTAATAAAGCTGCGCCATTCCAGGCTATTGTGGACTTCTTTTGCAAACGAAGAGCTGATTCTTCACAAGGACAACCAGACAAACAAACACTCCTGTTTTATAATATATACTAGTGGGGCCACCCGTGGGAATCCCACAGGCATGGACGTGTGTGACATTTGGACATCTTGAGTTTGATGCTGCACATTCAGTTTCACAAAATGGTTGCTGGCAATTCATCAGATCCACAAATGATGTAATCTACACAGTATATTTACTTCACATAATATATGTTACCCCTCACTCATCTCGTCTTCCCCTCATTCATCTCCCACCCCTAACCCCGCCTCCCCCCATTACTCCACTCCTCTCTCCCCTCATTCCTCTCCAACTCCTCCTCACTCCTCTCTTCCCTTTACTCCTCTCCCCCTGACTTCCTCACTCCTTTCCAACTCCTCCCCACTCCTCTCTTCGCTTTACTCCTCTCCCCTCACACCTTTTCCCCACGTGCAGAACCAACTTTCGATTGTTGACTTTTTATTGTGACTACATCTAAATTTAACATTTCATAGTGACGACTGACTGTCAACAAATGGTAAAGTCCTTTGATGGAAAAAGTCGTATGGGTGGTGTATACACCCTTCTCTCTGGAGAAAAACAAAATGTTTATTTTCGTTACAGCATACATGATACAAAATGACATTTTTTTATTTAAAGATTTCATATAAACGTGTTGAAAGTTTACGTGCACTTCAATTATTTAAGAGCAGGTTGGACAAACATTGGTCCTCCTCTCATCTCATGTTACGCTGATTTCCCAACAAACATGCACACCTGACAATAAATTATGTTTAATTTATGTCAAGCAGTGGGACATATACAAAACCCATCGATGGAATGACTGCAAGTTTAAACAGGATTACCTTTACTTCTGTATAATAATGATGAATGATGAAATATCTCTTAGCAATTTCCCTTCTATGTTATTTAGTCAGGGCCCTTAGGGATATTTTGGTTCAAATTCTTCCAAAAGCATCAAATTTGGCGCAGATGTTGCCCATGCCATACTCTTTCGATTTTTGACGGGCGCCAAGGGCGGTATGATCCGGGTACCATACCGGTCCATCCCGCCATGTCACCTGACCTATGACGTCATAATTAGGATATGCATCCAATCACATGGTGTACTATAAGTGGTCAAAGTTCAAAATGAATCGATCGAATGATCGAAAATGAATCGAGGGAGATCTTGCGAGATCACGGCGAGGTCACGTCTTTCCGAAGCTGTTCCATGCGCTCACGCTTTCGAAGCGAAGTGATCTTTCACAATTGTGTTTTTCTCGAGACTGTATCTATCTTTCGGTGTGTGTACCTATAGCGTATCTTTTGGAAAATTTTCGGTGCTAATTTTTCGTACATGTATACACAATCGTCGGTTAATGCGTATCGAGTATTCTGAGGCCTAGTACTAGTACTCGTAGGCTTTGGCTACTGTACCGTCTCCGACCTTGTGGTTTTGTTTTTCTCTCAGCGATTCGTCGAATGCGCTGCAATTATTTTCGTTCTCTGTTTCGTCCCAGTCGTTCAACCCATACCTCCTTGTTTAATATCTCTACTCAAAAAAAAAAACCCCAAAAAATATTTCCTTCTCGGGGCTTATTCGTTTATTTGTTGTTCTTATTTGTTCGTTCGTTCTTCGTTCACGTTGTTCGCGATCACGCGATCACGTGGTTAGAAATGTATAATCTCTCCCCTGAACAACTATTTTCTCTCATATATTATAACACCTTTTTCTTCTTCTCCTACAAAAGGATGCTTTCGTCTTGCTCACCAAATCTATTCATTCCAAAAAATATATATAATACCATCTCTTACAGTTCCTCCTTTCGACATTCCCTAAACTATCCAGAACTCCACCCCTCATTCAGTGTCCTCAAACGTATTTTTGACTCGAAGGTCTCAAACTCATTTTGCAAAAAATGTTCGTTTCCCATGAATCGTACACACTTCAAAATCCAATCTCACCCCTCCCCTCCAAATCTTCCCCATCCCCCCTTCCCTCCAAAACTTCCCCATCCCCCCTCCCCTCCAAAACTTCCCCATCACCGCTCCCCTCCAAATCCTCCCCATCACCCATCCCTTTCAAATCTCCCCCCTTGCCCCTTCCCTCCCCTCCCTCCTAAACTCCCCCCACACCCTCCACTCCGAGACTCTCCCTCGCTCCTCCCCGCCTAAACTCCCCTCTCACCCCTCCTCCTCCTCAAGGCATCCTCCCTGCTTCTTCCCCCTTCCAACTTTCACCTTCATCTCCCCCAACCTTCTGCCTCGCTCTTCCCCCTCCTCAAATAACACCTCACTGTGCCTCACCCAATCTCCATCAAACCTTTTGTCCGCCCCATTCTTCCCTTTCTCCAAGCTATTCTGAAATCACTGAAATCTCTGACACACCTTCAACAGCTCTCCCTACCTCTTCCTCCTCTTACACATCTTACCCTACCCCTCCCCCCCCCCTGTTCTGTACCCGATGCTCCCCCTTCCTCTTCATTAACGGTATGGACCTCAAACATCCGGGGCCTTCGCTCAAACTTGACTGATCTCTCCATACAGGTTGCTTCTGACAAACCAGATGTGATCTGCTTAACTGAAACTTTCCTCCTTCATGATGTCTCTGATGCCTTGGTATCTCTCCCAGGTTACTCCCTCTTCTGGTATGATAGACCTGAGCCTCGTCCTGGAGGTGGGGTTGCTATCTTTATAAAAAAACTCTCTTCCTCACTCGCCCTCCACTGCTCTCTCTCCACCTCACCCCCAGGAATACCTTTGGCTACGGCTTCCCCTTCGCTCCCACCTTTTGTTCATATGTGTGTTGTACCGTCCACCAAACAGTGATGACTCCATCTACATCTCGCTGTCTGATAATATGGACCAACTTCTATCTACCCATCCCAACTCTCTCTTCCTCATATGTGGTGATTTCAATTGTCACCATGCCAGTTGGCTGGGTGTGGGTACCTCTCTCACCAGCCATGGCTCTTCAGCAAAGGACTTCTGCGACTCACTGGGACTGACACAATCTGTCAATTTCCCGACCCGGATCTCAGTCAACGGAGCATCTGCTCTTCTGGATTTGGTTATGACTAACTTCCCTGAAAATGTCTGCTGCTCTTCTTCTGCTCCAATCGGCTCATCTGATCATGTGCTTGTCAAAGTGGACATCTCTCTGACCATTCTCAGAGAGCCTCCTCAGCGTCGACGAGTCTGGCATTTCACTCAGGCCAACTGGCACGGTCTTCAAGCAGCCATCAATCATCTGGACTGGTCTCCCATCTCTACCGCCTCTGACATCAACTCATCCTGGGAATTCTTTCAAAGTAAATTGCTCTCTCTCTCATGCACAGATTTATCCCATCTCGTCTTCAGTTGTCAAACCCTTCCTCCCGTCCATGGTTCACGGAATCTTGTAGTGAGGCTATTGCCCTGAAACAACTTGCTTTCGTCTCCTGGAAAGCAAATCCAACAGAAGGAAATCTAATTTCCTTTCACAAAGCCCGAAACAAGTGTGTGTCCACCCTCAGGAGAGCCAGGAAACAATATCTCACCGTTCTCAAGACCGAACTCTCTTATCTGTCTCCCTCTTCCAAATCCTGGTGGCGTCTGGTCAAATCTGTTTCTGGTGTTTGTTCCCCCTCCATCCTCTCCCTCACCTCAAACGGCTTAACGGCTGACTCCGCACGTGAAAAAGCTGAATGCCTCAACTCTGTGTTTGCCTCTAAATCTTGTGTCCCAAACCCATCCCTCTCTGTACCCACCATACCCAGTCGTACCCAGCTGCTCCTGGACTCTGTGTCCTTTCCTCCTGACAAAGTGGAAAACTTTCTGTCAACCCTCGACTCTGATTCTGCAACTGGTCCTGACGGCATCAGCCCACGGGTCCTAAAATCATGTTCTTCCGCTCTTTCACTCCCTCTTTCTGTTCTCTTCACCCTCTCTTTTGCTCAAGGTCATCTGCCATCTGCTTGGAAATCAGCCAACATCACCGCTTTGCACAAAAAGGTGCAAAAACAGATCCTAGCAACTATAAACCAATCAGCCTTCTCCCAAATATCAGCAAAGTCATGGAATCCATCATTGCTTCAGATATGAAATCTTTCCTCTTCTCCAATGGTTTGATCTCTGATCATCAATTTGGTTTCAGACCTGGTCACTCTACTCTGGACATGCTGCTTCTGCTTTCTCAACAATGGATGGAGGTCCTCAACACCAAACAGGAAATTAGAGCTGTCTCCCTTGACATTTCACGTTCCTTCGATACGGTCTGGCACCCCGCTCTGCTCACCAAAATCTCCTCCTTTGGTATCCATGGTAATCTCCACTCATGGCTGGTGGACTTCCTCTCTGGTCGTAGTCAACGTGTGGCCCTGAATGGGTTTCTCTCATCTCCTCTTCCTGTTCAGGCTGGAGTTCCCCAAGGTAGTGTTCTGGGCCCTGTGCTTTTTCTGGTCTTCATCAATGATCTCTCTGACTCTCTTGAAAATCCTCTCTATCTCTTTGCTGACGACTCTAATCTCTGTCGCTCCATTCCTCATCCCTCAGATCAGCAGTCTGCAGCCTCCTCACTCTCTGCAGACCTGGACAAAATCACAGACTGGGCAAACAAATGGAACATGTCTTTCAATCCTGATAAATCTCACTCTTACGATGTCTCTCCGAAAAGACCGACTGGAAAACCCTCCCATCCACTTTCTGAATAATCCTCTCCAAGAAGTTCTGTCACTCAAGCTTTTGGGTCTCACAATTTGCCATGATCTTTCCTGGGAAAACCACATTTCAAATCTGGCCTCCAAAGCCAGTCGCCGACTGGGCATCCTCCGTCATGCGAAGTCCTTCCTTGGCACACCTGAGCTCCTCACCACATACAAGGCTTTCATCTGCAGCTCTATGGAATACTGCTCTCCCCTCTGGTCTGGTGCTCCTGCCTCACACCTAGCTCGTCTTCACGCTGTTGAAACCAAAGCGTTCAGAATCATTGGAATCTCCCGCAATGAAGCTAACTCCAAGGGCCTTTCAGTCACTCACCGCAGGCACGTTGGTGGTCTTTCCATCTTCTACCGACTCCTCTCTGGCCTTGCCCCCCCAGCTCTCCCTGGGCTCTGTCCCCCAAATATTCCTACAGGTCGCACAAGATCTGCCTGCAACCCTCTTATGGTTAAACTGCCAAAATCAAGACTTTCTGCTCACCTTCGCTCCTTCATTCCTCTTTTCTCCCGCCTCTGGAACAAACTCCCCCACTCTCTTCAATCCCACTCCACCCTCCAGGTCTTTAAAACAGCTGTTCACCACCATCTCTTATCCTCCCCCATCCAAAACCTTGATCTTTTCTACCCCCGCTAATTTCGGTCCCCTTGTGTTTTATACCTCTCCCCCCCCCCCTTCCCACGCCTCCTGCCCCCAAGCCCTCTCCCTCCCACACTTCTCCCTGCTCTCAAATGTTGTGGTTGTGTGCTTCCCCTTCTCTCCCCATCTTGTCTTCCGCTCCCTCCTTTTGTATATTTTGTTTGTCTGGTTGATTTGTTTGTGAAATAAATGTTAGCTCTTTCACGAGCCTCGATTCAGTATACAAAAAAAAACAAAAAAAAAAAACGAAAAATGAAGGCAGGGATCCATTTTTAAGGTTTTCATAAAATTCAATATTGCCGCCAGGTCACATGACCTATGACGTCATATTTATGACATGTATAAAATCATGTATACATGAACCCGGATCATGATCGCACAAAAATTAAACACAAGGATATGGCATACAGTTCATAAAACATCAAAATCCGTACCTTTGTAATTAGACTGATGAACTGCATATGCCTGAAAATTAGGAAATAGACATGTAAATATTTCCTCTAATTGTCAAAAATAAGGTCAGAGTTCGATTACCCAACCCAGAAACATAAAATTGTGAACCTCGCGTAAATCTTGACAAAAAACTCAAAAACCGACATGCTTGACTCAAAAATGACTTTTAAGATGATCTTGACCTCGAATCATCAAAATAACATCATAATTGGATTCCTCGACCTCGAAAACCCCTGAAAAGTGGTATCATACATGATTCCAACCCTTTTGGTTATTTAACTGATTTTCCTCTAATCTGGGTGACGGCCATTTAGTATTTCGCCAATATGGGGCCCCGGGGGGGGGGGGGGGCGCCCGTCAAAAATCGAAAGAGTATGGCATGGGCAACATCTGGGCCAAATTTGGTGCTTTTGGAAGAATTTGAACCAAACGGCCCCAAAATATCCCTAAGGGCCCTGACTAATTTGGGTGGTGTATGATATACGGTTCCGCAAATTTTTCATATACGGTGTATATTATATATATATATATATATATATATATATATATATATATATATATATATATATATATATATATATATATATATATATATATATATATATGTGTGTATATATATGTATATATATATATATATATATGTGTATATATATGTATATATATATATATATGTATATATATATGTATATATATATATATATATATATATATATATATATATATATATATATATATATATTGTTATGAATTTGGTAATGCAACATCTAGAGCTAGGTAGATCTGAATAGGTAGGTATTCGGCTGTCGTGACAGGGACTCTACATGTAATAAGTTATTGATGTTTAGGCGTTTGTCGGGGTAAGATGTATGAGTGTGGATCTACCTGGAGATTCGAGTGTTAAATAGTGAGGGATTAAAGGTAACGCCCCTGTGAGTCTCACCTAGTAGTCAAACCTTTGTCCATTATGGCACTGCAAACCACATAAACATTAGTTAGGTCCTTAGCGCAACATTAAATAATCCCCTTTCCCTGACAAGGACTTCGTATTAAATTGACAGGAAACCAGGTCAAAAACACCGCCATGATTGGCCGCCACCGTGTACACCTCCAAAGGCCTACAAACCTGGCCAGCACGTGTTATGCCAGGACCGCAGGGTCGCGTAACGGGGGAGATGTCAGGAGTCGCGGGAGGCTTTGATTGGCTGAGGAGTGCGCAATGTGACGTCATCGGCCACCAATATAGGCGACGGTCGGACGCCATTTCAGAGTTGTTGAGTCTCTCTGAGCAGACGCGGGCAGTTGAGTTGAGTCTCTCTGAGCAGACGCGGGCAGTTGAGTTGCGTCGCAGTTCGCGAAGGAGTTGAGTTGAGTTGAGTTCGTGGCAGGCACTGGGAGACGCAGGCAGGCACCAGAGAGTTGAGCGGTGGTGGAGAGTTGGAGAGGACACGCCATTCCAGTCGCAGTTCGAGTGCAATTCGGGTTGTAGGGAGTCGCAGGAGACACACGAGCGCACACCCAGTTGGCACTGAGCAGTTCGTTGGCACTTGGCTGCCAGCACTCCCGCGTCGAGTCGAGTGGAGTTGAAAGGAGTCCTTCCTGTCCCTGGTCAAGTGGAGCCGCTGGCCTGCGTCGGACGCGTGGTGCTTGGAGCGAGGGGCCTCGTGGTGTGCGATCGGGCCGGAAGGAGCGGTGCTGGACACCAACAATACAAGACGACAAAGACAGATAAGCCCGATCTCCGCGTATATTTTGAACGACGGGACGTGTTATTTTCGTGATTAATCTCCCTCGTTTGTGTTTGCTGTCAGTCGTGTGGGGACGTCCCGATTTAGGTTTATTAGAATTATTAGATTTACCGGCGGGCTTTTTCACTGGCTTTACTTTTCCTAATAAACCCTTATATTACTTTTTGTACATAATATCTGAACGCAGTTTTCCTGGGTGTTTGATTTTAATAGATAAGGTTGCGGAGCCTTCGCTGCGGCCCGCCATTCCGCGCGTTGGTGTTGAACTTGAGTCCGCCATTGAGTGTTCGCCTCGGGAGTTAAAGTCTCGCAAATCGGTCATCCGTAACTGTGGTGTTAATCACGGTTACGCGACAAGTGGTGTCAGGAGTGTAGGATTTGAACCGGTCGGACAAATTTTTTTGTCCGCGGGGCGACATCGACACGGTCGGGCGTACATTGCGCCCGACGTTCGAACGCAAAATTGTTATAGGCGAGGCGGAGAAATTTAGTAATCAATTGGGCATACGGAGCGCGATATCGCGTCTTCGTCAAACTTAAATTGTTTCAGGAATTATTAAACTAAATACGCGCGCGGGGAACGACCTTCCGAAAAGCGGATGTCGGAGGTCGACGAGATGGAAGTACGCAGCGAGGCCTCCGTCAGCGTTGGGAGTTAGCCGGAAATAGGGGAATTAGATGTCGAGGTGAGCCTTGGAACCTCCCCCGTCCCGAGCACCAACTTATCCCCCTCCCCCACCGGGGAGTCGGGAGCAGTAGGAACGGCCCCGACAACCGACCAGATGTTGGGTCAATTGCTTCGAAAAATGGAAGGGATGGAAAAGAACGGTGAGCGAGCCAGTTGGGAATTGAATGAACAAATGAAGTCCCAGGGGAAGGAATGTAGGGAAGGAATGAAGGGAATGAGTGATCGATTGGAGGAACAAATGGGAGAAATGAAAAGTGGGTTGGAAAATAAAATTGAAGGGATGGAAAATAAAATGGAGTCCCAGGGGAAGGAATGGAGGAATGAAATAAAGGAAAGGAATGAACAATTGGAAGGAAAAATTGGGGAAATGGCACAGCAGCTGGGGGAACGAATTGATGGCATAGAAGGGAGAGTGCAAAACCAAATTACGGACAGACTGGGGAAATTTGAGGGTAAAGTAGAAACTCAAAAGGGGGCACAGGAGAAGCCAAAGGTGGCAAAAATTGAATCGGAACGGGGGGAAGCTAGATTGGGAACAGGAGAGAGTACGGCCCATGCAGATGTGCATGTTGCTCACGAGCAGGGAATTGCACCGGGAATGGCAAAATTGGGAATTGCACAGGGAATGGCAATTGAAGTAAATGGGGAGACTGCAGGTGCAGAGGTGGACGGGGAATGTCCACAGGTGGATGGGGAATGTGTACAGGTAGATGGGGAATGCCTGCAGGTAAACGTGGAGTGTCCACAGGTGAGCGGGGAAGGAAATTTGGAATGTGAGAGTTGTAATGGGGAATGTTTCCCACATTCTGGCCTGGTTGTTTATCGGGACCGTGTGGATGTCACAACACCCCAACCGGGGGATGAATTTGGAATTGTGCAGCACCAGGGCGGTGGTGCGGAGCAAGAGGGGGTAGAGTTTTTGGGGGTCCGTGCAATGGAGCCGGACCAGGTATTTATTGGGGATATCGATCAAAGCCTGGCGGGGCCAGGAATGATTTGTGGAAATGATGATGATGAGGATGATTTGATCCAGCGGCTGGAGACCTGTGACAGTCCCATGGAGGTAGAGCTTGTTCAGGCCCAAAGGAGTCTGGGGGAAGAGGTGAGTTGGTCCGAGGAGGTGGTTGGAATGACCGAGGGGACGCTCACTGTACACTGCTATTTGGAAACAGAGGCTCCAAAATTGGACAACCAGTTGGGGGAGTGTGTTGGCTCCGGGCTGGATTTGGATCTTGGAGGATCGGGAGATAGAGCTTCTGGAGATTTGGTCCCTGTAGGGAATTTGGATCAACTGCAGGGAGGGGCAGAACAACCGGTGGTAGAGGTTGTTCCCTGCAGCTGCGGTTTGGCAGTGGGAATGAAAATTTGTAAAATAAAATTACAATGGGAAATTGATTTGGAGCAGCCATGGTTGGGATTGGTCCCCGGGCTGCGGGATCTGGACATGGAGAGGTCATGGGTGATGGCCTCGGGCAAAAGTTGCCCCTTTCAAAATTTGGGTATGCCGGCCAGCTGGGGGGCTGTGATGGCGAGATTTGGACGTGGGGTCCAGCCTTGGGTGTCGAGGTACGACCTGGGTCCCACGGGGGGTCTGGTGGAGTGTGGCGTCCCTTGTCCGTCGGGGCGCCGTCCGAGCTGGTGGCTCGGGCCGGCAGGGTCACCGGACCCTGGTGGGGGTTAAGACCTCCAGGGAGGTCCGAGGTGGTTTCTCAAGCCTGGGATGGCAAATATTGAGGACCACTGGGGGGAGGTGTTGTGGGTCGCGCTTTGGTGGTGGCACCGCAGATGGCCAGCTTGGGACTGATGTGGTGACCACCCGGGCATGCGGCCTGGCACTCTCCTCCAGGGACTCTGGGACAACCAGCATGTGGTGACCTGGCATGGTGGTTGGTCTATGGACGCGGGTCAAACCGAATGGACAGGGATGGAGATAGCCTGCCGGACAACCATTGGGGCATCTGTGGAACGTGATGGTGTGAGCGACCTTCCACAGATGCTCCGTTGTGATTTATGGACTCTCGGGTTGGGAAGAGAGCCATGGGGATGTGAATCGGGAGATGTGTAACGACGAGCCGAGCATATGGGCCATGCTCGGCTGGCATGTGTATGGCAAAGCATCCTTCTTTGGTGAGGTGAGTGAAATGTGACAAATGGTTGGCATGGGTAATCTGTGGGTTAGATGCAAATTTAAGGGTGGATTGTGAAATGCCATGGTGGACACTGTATAGTGACGCCATTATTGATCTAGGTGTGTAGACCAAAGTGTTGGAGGCTGTGATTAAATTAATAGGGTAGCAAGACACAGCTTTCAACTGGTTGCGGGGGCAACTGTGCTGATATTTGGGACGCGGGATGATGGGGATGTAGTTGTGTAGCCTGAGGGTCAACGTGGTGCTGTGCGTGTCCGAGGTGTGTGGACCATGTCTTCTGGGTGGGTCTCCTGGTGGAGCATGGCTGTTGACTGGACCTTGGTGTGGTCAAGTGTGGGTGAGCACTGGGGGGCTGCAGTTCTGTAGTCGGACTGGGGGATGATGGGGAGGTGCAGGGGACGTGGCTGTAGGGATGCCACGCACTGCGACCGTGCCCCCCAGGGCCGAGGTTGTGTGTGCGGTAGTGTGTGTTGTGGCAGCAAGTGCTCACCACATTGGCCAGCTGGGGCTGCTGCAGCTGTGTTCCTCGCAGGGGGGCCGAAGGATGGATGGTGGGTCGCACCCTTATGGACACTCATGGGCCATGTTGGCGTTTTGACTGCTCACCTTGTCCCGGTGACCCTTGCACGGTAGAGGTGCAGAGCTGTCGTGGCCACAGGTAGTTGTGTAGTGATGATCACCGTTGGATGCGGATCCACATACCTGCCAGTGTAGTGGGGACAAAAGAGAAATTTGGAAGTATTTGGTTGGCCCAATGTGAAATTTTGGGAATTGTATGGGTGGATTGCACTTTGAACCTGACCAACCTGCAACTACCTGCACTTGAGGTGAGTGTTTTGAGGAGTACTGTCCCAGGCTTCAGGATTTGCTTTGGGAAATTGGGGACATGTAATTTGGAGTTGGGAGGCGGGTGAGAGTGATGACATGGCCGGTGAGGGGATGGAATGGGAGCCACAGTGTCTTGTGGGTGGCGTATGTTTTTGTATTGTGGTTACGTGTTTTGATGTGGTCGTGAGAGTGGAACCTGGAGAGTGTGTGATGATTATTGGAGATAATGAGGGGTGATAATTGTGCTTTTGGAAATGTGCTTTTGGGAAGATGTGATGGTTTAAATGTGAACTGGGGGAATTTCACATGTAGCAGGCCATGGCAAGCCTTGTAACACCTTTTACACCATCTATGGAATTGTACTGAATTGTGCTGAGTTGTGTGGAGAATTGAATGGCAGTGGGGGAGGAAGTGTGTTTTGGGGTCTTGTGGGTGGGGAAGGTGTGTGTGTCCGCAGGTACGGAGCAAGCTCTGAGGAGCGATGCCTGCGGGCCCCCCTCTGCGGCAATTACCCCTGGCAGCCGGTGGTAACTGGAAATTGGAGCTCGTCGGTGGAGGGTCTGGTTGGGCGCCGCGGGGTGAGGAAGTCCCCCGGTGACCCGTGTTGCTGCGCGAAAGCAGGAGGCAAAGGAGCCTGGTGTGTGTGGAGACCCTCACCGGCGAGGTAACGGCGGAAAGGGGCTGTTGGGCTGTCATGGGGCCAAGAGGTAAAGGGGGGGGGGGGCAATGAACTTGTAAGTCGGTTGACTTGTTTTTGGGACTGCGGGCACCACAGCCTGATGCGCCCCCACCATCTTTTTGTGCGGTACCTCCCCGCTGCCTAGTTGAGGAATGCACACACACGTGAATGACATCAATGCCATGGTCCTGCAGGGGGGTGTATTGAAGAAGAACCTTATTGATTTTTGAAATGCCTTGATGACCTATGGAATGAGAATGAGTGGTTAAGGGGTCGGTGTTGCATGAATGTGGGCGAAATCCACCGAGCCGTGTCACTCACCTGTAACATCTGGACAGGGCCCGTGGAAATTTAGTGGGATGCATTGGGGATGGCCCCGCAGGTAAGGTTGTGTCTTGTGGCATCCACCGGGGGACGCGGTCTGTAGACCGGGGTATGTACAAAGGTTAGAGTTTTGAGTTTTGGAAAGATGGTTAAGTTTTGTGGTTAAGTTAGTGTTGTGTGTTGTTGTTTCCTCCCTCCACAGGAACAACGAAGAAGATGTACATACTTGCATGATGGTTAAGGGGTTCAGCATGTTAAGGAAGTGTAGGTAGGTAGTCCGACTCACTTCCCACAGCCCTTCCTGATTTATTTCATAGGTTAATTAAGTGTGTGACAGTAAGTGTTAAGGCTGGAATGGTAGCCCTGCGGTGAACCTTGCAGGAGCTACGGTTCCAGGGGGGGGGCTGTGTTATGAATTTGGTAATGCAACATCTAGAGCTAGGTAGATCTGAATAGGTAGGTATTCGGCTGTCGTGACAGGGACTCTACATGTAATAAGTTATTGATGTTTAGGCGTTTGTCGGGGTAAGATGTATGAGTGTGGATCTACCTGGAGATTCGAGTGTTAAATAGTGAGGGATTAAAGGTAACGCCCCTGTGAGTCTCACCTAGTAGTCAAACCTTTGTCCATTATGGCACTGCAAACCACATAAACATTAGTTAGGTCCTTAGCGCAACATTAAATAATCCCCTTTCCCTGACAAGGACTTCGTATTAAATTGACAGGAAACCAGGTCAAAAACACCGCCATGATTGGCCGCCACCGTGTACACCTCCAAAGGCCTACAAACCTGGCCAGCACGTGTTATGCCAGGACCGCAGGGTCGCGTAACGGGGGAGATGTCAGGAGTCGCGGGAGGCTTTGATTGGCTGAGGAGTGCGCAATGTGACGTCATCGGCCACCAATATAGGCGACGGTCGGACGCCATTTCAGAGTTGTTGAGTCTCTCTGAGCAGACGCGGGCAGTTGAGTTGAGTCTCTCTGAGCAGACGCGGGCAGTTGAGTTGCGTCGCAGTTCGCGAAGGAGTTGAGTTGAGTTGAGTTCGTGGCAGGCACTGGGAGACGCAGGCAGGCACCAGAGAGTTGAGCGGTGGTGGAGAGTTGGAGAGGACACGCCATTCCAGTCGCAGTTCGAGTGCAATTCGGGTTGTAGGGAGTCGCAGGAGACACACGAGCGCACACCCAGTTGGCACTGAGCAGTTCGTTGGCACTTGGCTGCCAGCACTCCCGCGTCGAGTCGAGTGGAGTTGAAAGGAGTCCTTCCTGTCCCTGGTCAAGTGGAGCCGCTGGCCTGCGTCGGACGCGTGGTGCTTGGAGCGAGGGGCCTCGTGATGTGCGATCGGGCCGGAAGGAGCGGTGCTGGACACCAACAATACAAGACGACAAAGACAGATAAGCCCGATCTCCGCGTATATTTTGAACGACGGGACGTGTTATTTTCGTGATTAATCTCCCTCGTTTGTGTTTGCTGTCAGTCGTGTGGGGACGTCCCGATTTAGGTTTATTAGAATTATTAGATTTACCGGCGGGCTTTTTCACTGGCTTTACTTTTCCTAATAAACCCTTATATTACTTTTTGTACATAATATCTGAACGCAGTTTTCCTGGGTGTTTGATTTTAATAGATAAGGTTGCGGAGCCTTCGCTGCGGCCCGCCATTCCGCGCGTTGGTGTTGAACTTGAGTCCGCCATTGAGTGTTCGCCTCGGGAGTTAAAGTCTCGCAAATCGGTCATCCGTAACTGTGGTGTTAATCACGGTTACGCGACAATATATATATATACATATATATATATATATATATATAAATATATATGTGTCAAATGTATGCATTTAATCAGCTTTAAGTGTTGGTGGTATTTGAATATGAAGGGGTTATGAGGATGAGCATATTTTGTGGCTGCAATAATAGGAAAGGAGACTGTGCAAGAACGAAGAGTGACTGCATTAAACTTGTGGGACCTGCCAAGAGCTTCCTCCAAGCCAAAGGCATTTTACTTGTCCTGGATCTTTTAACCTAGTCTTGGGGCTGAAGAAACTGGAGCTTGAGAAGCATGAAAATGCTGTCAGCAGATAAGCCTTCCAGGTTTAAACATTTAAATAAACGGTAAAATAACCTTCCACTTTCCAAACGGTCCCAAAATTCTGCCTTCCCTTGAGTGCTGCACCACAAGAAATTTGCAAATACAGTGCAACTATTCGATCATGTTATTGTTGTCAGTAACTCACTCCAGCAGCTGTGAGTTAACGGAAGGGGAGCATCGGTTTCACTTGCTCTCGAGTTGTGACTTTTTTGCACATTATTTCTCCGTCACCGAAGGTGGTCAGAGGTTATGTTTTCACACCTGTCTGTCTATTTGTCTGTGGACAGGATATCTCAAAAAATTGTGGATGGATTCAGACGAAATTTGGTGGACAGGTTGGGAGTGTGACAAGAGCGACGATTTTGGTGAACATATCTGGATCCGGATACTAGAATTTTTGAAGTCATTCTTCACCATTGAGAGATAAGGCCTAAACTCTATATTTCAAACACGATATCTCAAAAAAAGATTGTCAAAAGTTCAGATTGGCCAAGGAAAGACCTTGTATGATGAAGGATGCCAAGTCCAAGCCAGGCTGGCTTTGGAGGCCATCTTGGCGAATATTGTCTGCCCAAGAAAGATCATGGCTGATGATCATGAAACTGTTGTGATGTCCAACAGTTTGAGTGACTTAACTCAAGGTGTTTGGTTCGGAAGTAGATCTGAAACAGGGTGAGTGTGTGGGATTTATTGGCGTTGAAGGACGTCTTCCATGTGTTGTTGCAGCTCCAAATTTTATCAAGGATTGCAGAGAGGGAAGAGGCTGCTGCCTGCCTGTCCGAAGTATGGAAAATGATACGGCAAAGCGATAGGTGGAATTTTCCAGGGAAAGAGAAAAATCAGTGATGAAGATGAGGAACAAGATTGGGCCCAATATACTGCCTTGGGGCACTCCGGCCTTGCCAGGGAGAAGAGATGAGATAATTGCATTAAGTGCTACTCTGAATACGAAAGTGGAGGAGGTCAGTGAGCCTTGAGAGGATGTGGCCTTAGATGTCATAAAAATTTGAAGAGCAAGGCGATGTGTCAAACTGTATCAAATGCTCAAGATATGTCCAGAGAGATAGCCCTGATCTCATGTCTGAGGTTGAGAGCCTCAATCCATTTCTGGGAGAGGAGGAGCAGCATGCTGAAGGTGTAACGATCGGATGTCACATACAGTATATTTAGGTTTAAATAAAGACCAGCTTGTTCACTTTCTTTCTTCACTGTATCAGCAGTTTTAATCAAGTCCTATTTGCTTTCTGCCCACAAAGTAGTGTTGTCTTAAGTTGCTGATACATCTTCGTCCTCAGAGGCAACCTCAGATCATCCGACAAAGCCTGGAAAGAGTGTTGTCCACTCTCAGAAAAACAGAAAACAACAATATGCAGTATATAAATATATTATTCACTGAGAAGATTGATGTGTTCAGATTGGAAGATTATCACATGGAAATTGTGGAAAGTTTCATTTTTCTGGTTTCTAAAATTGAAGTGAGTGAATAATATGGAGGCGAAATTAATAGACGGTTAGTGTTCAGGAGAACAGCTATGTCAAGAATGACAAAGACCTTGATATACAAAGACGTGACAATATAAACCAAGTAAAGAGGAGGCTGGTGGATGCTGTCGTATTTCCAGTTGCAATGTATGGATGTGAGACGTGGAGAGTGAAAAACAAAGAAAGGAGGATTGACAGTTTTGAAACGTGGTTTTCCGAGTCGAATATAAAAACTCCATGGACTGGAAGATTAACAAACAAATCAGTGCTTGAAGAATATTACACCACCCTCTACATTAGATGTGATGATGCCTAAACAGAAACGGTCATAGTTTAGACACATCATACATGCAGAAAACGAAAGATGGAGAAAACAACCATGCCAGGTGTTACGGGGTCCCCCCCTTACCTCTGGTCTCGGTGGACCTCCGAACCCCGAGAGGGTCCCCGGCAGAAAGATGTTATCCCTGGTTGAAATCCAGCAAATAATGAAACCCTCAAAGGAACCAGCAAATGAAACAGTCAAATCAATAATGCAACCACACCAGGTTATAAACAAACAATAATATATTATAAATCACACACAAAGAGCCATACAACAATGGGGGCAATCACCCCTACTTTCAAATCTTACGATGATATCCTTGTCAAGCCCCTTAACCCCACACTCACGGCACCTCCCCCAATGCCTCTGCACCCCTCCAAGGCGAAGTCCCAATGTCTCTGTGCGCTCCCACGATCGGGGTGTCAAGGCCCGATGGTCAATTGAGGCGTAGGCGAGTGAGACGACCCCGAGGGCACGTGCTCGGCACCCAGCAACACAGCGGTGGAAAGGAACCTCACAAAGACGCGCTCCGACGTACACGTTGCGGTTCAATCCGCGAGCCTCCATATAATTCTCACGTGCCCCTTTCTGGCACAGCCGTCCCCGGCAAACCACCAGGGAATAATGCCCAGCCGACACGACAAAAACCTGTTCACTGCAGGTTGCTCGCGTGGCGAAGATGGCGGACGGCTTTCACTCCAACCCGGGCATTGAGGCCCGGATCCTCCGGAACCTCAATGAGAATACCCGACGACACAGACTCCACGCACTCCGGCGATATTTCTTATCGCCCGAACTTCCCTTCAAGGACGCAAAGTTCACTCGCACTGTACGTCGAACGCTCGGGCCGGAGCTTCAACAACCACGTCTCTTTTCGATGTCCTCCCGCCTCTTCCTCTTTGCTCCACCTCTTCCGGTCACGATCTGGATTTCCGGCCACATTTTACCAGGAGCGCTTTTAAATATTTTAACCACCAGAACCCTTTCCCTTAAGTCACAATAAGCATAATATATAGAACCAACAATGATAACAACAACCATAACAAGGGCCGAATCCATAACACAGGTATGATTGAGAGAAGACAAGGAAGAGGCAGACCTTATATGTGCTGAATGGATGGGGTGAAAGCTGCAACAAAGTTGTGTTGGCCAGAGCTTCAGGAAGCAGGATAAGGATGTCTTAAGAGAAATACTGATGGGAAAATACTGCATATTTATTGTTCCAGCATACTGCTGAGATTTTATCCTGTGACACATCATTCAGTGTTCTCTGATACACTATCCTCTTTGAATTGTGATCAGAGGGATTTTCCACTGAAATTTCATGTGATCTCAGCCGGTGGAATCAAACAGATATCATGTCAGCACAGCAAATAAAAATTAAAAAAATTCTGAGTCAATTCGCTTTTTTCAAACTGCCACCATTATTCTTCTGGCTCAGCAGATACCAGAAATCCCCCGATAAAAAATATTATAAAATCAAAGGCAAAATGACGCCGCTACAGCTCTTCACATTGTAAATTTGTAATTGCATCTCGATCGGCCAATGGGATCATCACTGAGACTGGAAGGATCCATGGTGGACAAAGCCCTCACTATGGCCTGATTGGATTAGCAACCTATTCATCTACAAAAATTACACCAACAAAGGCCATTTTGCAAAGGGAATAATAAGGTAATCACTTGGTGGTGTTTTTGTTGGAAAGACATTAAATCGAGTACATTTTGTCTTCCATATGAGCACAGATCATTGCCAATTCTGTGCTGTTTGGTAACATTTTGGTTTGGGTAAATGAATGCTACTTAAAATTCTATTCAAACATTTGAGAAACTGCACTAACAGACCTCTGATGGTCCCACTGTGATTCAATTCCATTCCACAAACAGACAACACAATGTCCCTTATTTTTCAGAACACATCAGTGCATCACAAAGTACACACAAACAACAACCCTACAACCCACGTCACTGCTACTGGACTGTGAGGTATTATTACCCTCGCCAGAGGAGAGGGCATTGCATTTGAGTCCATTTGTTTGTCTGTTTGTCCGCACAGAATAAATATGATTTTCTCTGCAACCGTTGGTCCGATTGACAGGAAATGTTCACCATAGGTGCAACTCCACCTGTATAATTTTTTTAATGATAATTATGATGTCATAGGTCACGTGGATCGGCTGCCATCTTGGAAAAATCGAAAAAAATTGCACCTCTATATCTCCGAAAGTGCTGAATAGAAAAGATTGAGACATGGCTCATTGTAAAGAGCTCTCCATGGGGAATCTATATTATAATAGCCGTAGATGATTCTGTCTGTCTGTCTGTCTGTCTGTTGGGTGTCTGTCCGGGGTGTGGCTTACTCGGTTTGCAGAGTAGCTCCACCCATAGCTCCACCCATTCTGGGAGTGGCTTCATATAATTATAAACAAATATCCACCATTTTATTAACTCGCATAGCTTTGAGGCCTGTTTTGTAGGCCCGTGGTGTCTTGCTCTCTCTCCCAGTTTTATTTCAAATCAAATTCGATATATCATTTCATTTTTCACAGTCGCTAACATAGTTTTAGACTCGGTTGAAAAAAAACGGGAAGAAAATCCAATGAAAGTTGCCGTTTATACAACGAAATGAATTCTCAAATGCCTGTAACTTCAAGTCCATTGAGATATATATTTTTTAAATCGTGGCATGGTCAGTCATACACTGCCCGAAATAACAGACGGGAAAATGCCGAGATATATATATATTGTTTAAATCGCGGCACAGACGGGAAAATGCCGAGATATATATATATTGTTTAAATCGCGGCATGCTCAGTCATACACCGCCCGAAATAACAGACGGGAAAATGCCAAGATATTGTTATGGATCGCGGTTTAGATGTTATGATGGGCCGAGCGGATGGTCCACCGCGACCGTTACAGGATCCCCGATTGGCCCGACTCCCCCAACGTTGAACAGATCGCACCACAGATATTCAATTTGGAAACCTCTAAAGCGACCGAACGAGAAGGAAGAGAGAAGAAGACAGAGTACGGAGGAATAACAGGATTTATTAAGTATTTTCACAAGCCAGAGCAACGAGAGCAATCGGTTATATTCAGCGAATGGAAGGAGCAGATACACAGTGAATCGTTAGCTTATACTATTCAATTTACTTAACCCCAGGACAACGATTAGGACAGACGACGTTCACACTTACACGGGGGATATTGCAGGCAGGTATAGCTTGAGGATGGATGGTTGTTTTTGGGAGGCAATGGAGGGTCCAGCGTCGATTGCTGCCTGGCGCGTCCTGTTCGTGGCCTGCAGCCCCTTAGCTGCCCCCTTAGCTGCAGCGCAGCTGGTCGCACGATGGCTCGCACACACCTGCTCGTTCAGGCGTCTTCCTTCTCCCCAGCAACAACGAGGGACAGCAAGCAAGAGGACGGGGTCAAAGCAATAGCAAGAGCTTGGAGGACGCAAGAGCAAGAGGAGCAAGAGCTGGAGGGGCAAGAGAGTGGAGTGCGTCCCGCGGCGACTTATATTAGTTTCCTCACCGAACCTTCGCGCACTTTCTCGGGGGTTCCCGCTCCGCCCTCTCTTAGCCAAACCCCTTGTTCTGGGTTGGATGAGCGGGGCCGCCTTATTCCTCCCCCCTATGACGAGGGGGGCGACGCGTCTTCTCTAGCCACTCCCCTTCTTCGTAATGGCCGCAAATGGCGAAAACCGGTCAGCAGCTGCAGGTAAGGCGCCGTCACTTTGCACAGCAGTTCAGTACTGCAATAACCGTTTGCTGTGAAAGCTCAAGTGGGGGAATCCCTGGCACTTGAGCTGCCGTGGATCATCGGAGGGGCCTACGCTTTATTTCGTTTGATGCAATGCAGAGTCAATCTAGTGGGAAACACATATTTAGCCTACATAGAATAAGGAAATAAACTATTTAAAAAGATATATCGTGGCCTGTGTGTAAGTTTCATGGAATTAACTAGGAGGACGGCTGCGACCATTATTTACATTACGAGGGTGTTACACACAACAAAACCATACTTTTCACATTCGTTACACTTTCTCCAAAATTGTTACACTTCTCAAAAACCGTTACACTTCTCAAATTCGTTACACTATATATATATATTGTTTAAATCGCGGCATGCTCAGTCATACACCGCCCGAAATAACAGACGGGAAAATGCCGAGATATATATATATATTTTTTAAATCGCGGCATGGTTAGTCATACACCGCCTGAAATAACAGACGGGAAAATGCCGAGATATATTAAAAATTCGTCCATTTGATGACAATCGTCACGATGAAATATTTAATTTATACGTCGTCACAATAATGTGGAGAGAGGAGCATAGCTTCGTTCACGTGTCGCCAAACACGGGAAATTGCCGAGATATATATTTTTTAAATCGCGGCATGGTCAGTCATACACCGCCCGAAATAACAGACGGGAAAATGCCGAGATATATTAAAAATTCGTCGCCACACACGGGAAATTGCCGAGATATATTTTCACTTTGCACAAAAATAACATCAAGTAATCGAATCAATAGGAATGTCCTGTGCCTATAACATCGACGTTATAGGCACAGCTGCATCTAGGCATTGTGTAACATCGACGCGGCTTTTGTTTTAATTAAAACTTTTTGTACTTGTTATCTATCTATAATTCCAGTAATCTCTGTGTGTATGTTTGTATGTTTGTATGTTTGTATGTTTGTATGTTTGTCTGTGACCGCTGTTTCTCGACAACCACGGGTCCGATATACTTGAAACTTGCCAGGTATATTGCTGGGGACCTGAGGATGTGCCTTTTCAAGGTTTCATATTAATCGGACAAGTAGTTACCGAGCTATGGCGATTTCTTTACCAAACTCCGCAAGCCGTTCGCTTTGGACCAAACCATTTCATGTAAATAGAGGGGGGGGGGGGATTGTCACCGTACTCGCAAGCCGTTCGCTTTGGACCAAACCATTTCATGTAAATAGAGGGGGGGGATTGTCACCGGACTCGCAAGCCGTTCGCTTTGGACCAAACCATTTCATGTAAATAGAGGGGGGGGGATTGTCACCGTACTCGCAAGCCGTTCGCTTTGGACCAAACCATTTCATGTAAATAGAGGGGGGGGATATAATTTTAGATATATATATAGTACGGGCATGCCCTAGTATTAACAAATCAACCATGTTTCCATGGATTTTGCCAAAATGATTTAAGAGCGATTCCTCATTCGCTATCAACTGTCACATGGGGCAGAACATCTTCACGTCATTAACTCCTAGAGCTGCCATGTGACGGTTCGGGAGTGGTTTCTTCATGAATAACCGTGCAAATCCACCTTGCAAAGGCTTTCTAATTGGACTGCAATAAATCCGAGCAATTGTAAGGACGACTTTTGAAATTTTACCTCCACCACCCAAGGTGGATGGAGCTTATGTTTTCACCCCTGTCTGTCTGTGAGCAGGATATCTCGAAAAGGTTGTGGATGGATTTGAATGAAATTTGGTGTACAGGTTGAAATTTGGTGGAATAAATTGATATAAGAAGAAGAACCACTGCATTGCATATTTAGACACTTAGGGTGAGCGAAGCAGTTGTTCCTTGGCTCACAATCCTGGATGGGTCGCCACTGCGACGCAGGATTCTCGAATGGCTCATTCTTCCCAGTAATCCTGTACCTATTTTGCTGACCTCGAAAAGATGACAGTCTGAGTTAACCCACATGGTGTTTTTTAACAGGGGCTCGAACTCAGGAACCGAATAAGATCTTAAGCAATTTAGAAGCCTGGTGTTGGCTTAACTTAGACTGCCACCAGGCTCCTAAATTGCTAGACGGTCATACAAATGTTCTGAAAGGATAGGAATTCCACAGCTTTGGAGGTTTTATTCTTTTAATTTTGTGTAAAAATATCCATGTCCGATTTATCCAAAAAAGCATCCATTAATGTTAAAAATGTGATTCATGATTTTAAAAACCAACACTATTATTGACACTATTAACAATGCTATTAAATATGTATTAAAGATAACTGTTAATGGTAGAAGAATGCTCCTAATGGTGTATTCAAGATAATCAGCCTCGTATTTGCATGAAAGATCGAGCCCAGACTGTAAGAAAATAATTTAACGAAAAAGGCTTTCATGGACTAATTTTGATATCGATATACAATCAATGATTTGATGGAATTTCGAAATCATTAAACGTCAAAGGAGACAGGTTGTCTGAAATATTTAATATGAAGCAAAATGTATTCTCCCCTCTTCTCCCACACTCCACCTTCCTATCTTTTGATACCTTTCCTTTTTTGTCTCCATGTATATGGTTCTTTTCTTTTTCGAATTCTCCGAGTTATTTGCTGATTGTTGGTGTATGAGGCAAACTGCAGGCTATCACATGGTGCTATGCATACGAAACCATTGCCAAAGGTTTTCTTTAAAAGGTTTTGAAATATGTCTGCCTTTAAAGAGTTGGATATGACTTGTTATGTAGGACAACACATATGTTTACATTCCACATATGTTTTAAAACAACTTGCATTCTCCTCCTTGAAGGCAAGTCCAACAGAAGACAACCTCAGATCATTCCACAAAGTGTATCTACTCTCCGGAGAGCCAGAAAAGATCATCTGTCCAATCTCAAGAATGAGCTTTCAAACTTGTCTCCCTCCTATAAAACCTCGTGGCACCTTGTCAAGACTTGCACCCTCTGCCCTCTGCGTGTTTTGTCCCCCTCAGGAATCTGCAGGATGCACGTGGTCCAGCAGAAACCCTCTCCTAGTGAAACTGCCTAAATCCAGAACCACTGCTCAAAAATCAACTCATTTATTCCTTTTTCCCCAATCTTTGGAACCACCTTTCTTTCGCTCTTCAATCTCATTCTTCCCTCCAAGTCTTCATCTATAATAAAAGTGTGTGTGGATGTGTGTGTCTCCTTCATAACTCCAAACCCACAAAACCTAGCGACCCCAAACTTTGCATGCATCATTCTCAACCTCGAAGGAAGTGCAGGAATGAAAAATGGCTACTTTGGTGTGTTTATTTACCTTTTGAAGGTAATTTTCACAAATTTTACACAAACTAGAAACAGGCTTACATTTAATCAGCCTGTGTTGAGCTAGGGGTCTTAAATTGCCATTTCGTCTGCTCAGCTCAAATATGCCTCTCCACAAAACAGGTCGGTTTTTACACAAGAAAGCTTCATATCTACGAATGGTAATATCGCTGATCTTCATACCTACAAATCACTGTATTCCTGCATGAATTGCAATGCTTAGAAACGCCAGTGGTCATGCCTTTATTTAATTTCCGCACACGCTTTACATCTAACATGTGATAAGCTTGATAATCTCTTCACCTGAATCACATTTCAAAATTTTTACTCCTTAATTGACTTTAGCAGCAACTCCGACTCTTACAAAAGTGTTCATTTGTTCAATTCTGACATAATTGGACACTATCCTCCTCTCGTCTCCCACTCCCTTTATTATATGTTATATGTCAGTGGTTCTCAACCCATTTCAGTCCACAGACCACCAGGCCAATCAAAAAAAATTTGTGGACCACCTCCTTTTTGAGACATGATAAAAAAAAGAGGAGAAAACATTTTGGTTTTGAAATTTATTTCTCACACCGTGTGACTTTGGACAATGTTCCTGCGGACCATCAAAAACGTCACCATGGACCACTAGTTGAGAACCACTATTCTATGTGTCAGCTAGTGTACAAAACCTCAACCTCAACCAAGTGTACAAAAAAAAGAAAACAAAACAAAACACTGGAATGGTGGCCCAGCGTGAAAGCTTCAGAACAAGAATGTGAAAGTCCTTGAGTGACCCAGCCAAAGCCCAGACTTGAATCCCATTGAGAATCTGTGGAAAGACTTGAGGATTGCTGTTCACTGACATTCTCCATCCAACTTGACAGAGCTTGAACAAATATACAAGGAAGAATGGGAGAAACTCCCCAAATCCATATGTGTAAAGCTGATATAGATATATCCAAGAGGACGTGAATCTTTAATCACTGCCAAAGGTGCTTCTACAAAGTATTGACTCAAGGGGTTGAATACGTATTTAAATTAAATATTTCTGTACTTCATTTTTAGTTATTTTGTAAAGGTTAAAAAAATTAATTCCACTTTGACATTATGGGGTATTTTATGTGGATCGGTGACAAAAAAATCTTAACTTAATCCATTTTAAATTTAGGCTGTAACACAACTAAATGTGAAAAAAGGCAAGGGGTGTGAATACTTTCTGAAGGCACTGTAACTGCTCTACTTCTATGTGTTTGTGTTTTGATTTTCTTTGGGTGGAGGGAGGTTGCACGAAGTCCTTGCCGAGTCACAACCATTACAATCCATAATAATTAAAGGCCGTGTCCATCCGTCCATCTGTCTCCTCCATAACTCTAAAACCATGAAACCTAGCGGCCCCAAATTTTGCATGCATACACCTGAACCTCCAACAGATTGCTATGATGAAAACTGGGTGTTTGAGTGTTATAACATCCTTTTTGAAGACGATTAACGAGGTGCTCATAAGAAAAAACCCCGATGTAGTGGCTTACCAATATGGCGGCCCACAATCTTGGTCATCCCACTGCACCTTGCTGGATTCCGCCATTTTGTTTTCAGCCACCATTTTGTTTCGGCCTACTCAAACGTGCCTTGCCTTGGAAACATGATCGATTATATCATCACATAATTGAAGCATAACATCAAAATCTGGATTCGGATATGAGGATTGGATGCTGTAGATTAAATAAATGTCCAAATATGGAGTGAAATCAGACAAAATTTACCATATGATCCACCACACGGTAACCCGGGTTGCCCCGTGATTTTAAATCATTTTACATAATTAATTAATCTATTTTAGGGGGAGTGTAACCCGGGTTCGTGTGATAGGAAAATCCTTTGTGTCACACTTCCATGGGAACTGCTTGCAGATGCGTTTTTTGAATGAAACGTTTTTAGCAAAGAACACTGTTTTAGTAGTTGGGACTGCTGTTACTGTTAGAGTCAATTCTGAATTTGGAATTTTGAAGATCGGTTCGGATTAAGGGTTTGTGGAGCTCATCGCATTTTGGTTTTTAACTGTGTGCGGAAATGAAATAAAGGCGTGAACACCGCTCGTGAAGTCCGGAGAGTTGTATGGTGGTGTATGGAGGAGTGGGAGGGGGTTTGGAGTGAGAGTTGTATGAGGGTGGAGTGGGGGGAGGTCAGAGCAGGGCTTTTTGTTTGATGTTTTCCCCTTTGGAATCAGTCTGAAAAAGGGAGGGTGGGGGGGGGGGGGCGGGAGACAGGTTGACTACCCCGGGGCCTGGACCTAATACTAATAGTAATAGGGGCCCGTAATTATTGCTTCTATTTTTTTTGGTTTCATATAATGATTGTTTATGACGATGAAACGCTGTGTACAGTTTTATTTTGTATCTCCCTCCAAGTCACTCAGGGCGATTCCCTGGCATACTATTGCCATGGGCAGTAAACACCCTCCCTCGTGAAATAAACTACTGTGGGAACAACTTACATTATGATAATTGAGATGATGACGTAATGACTTAAATGAACACAGGAATGTTGGCCAAACCCCATCCGGATGAAACGAGTTAATAAACGAATCCGTTCATCTATACCATAAGAGAGCAGTGTGTGTATATGTATGTTTGTGTGTGTGTGTGTGTTTGTGTGTGTATAATATTAAATATAAATTTTCCTTATTGGGTGTCGGTCGGGGAGTGTTTTCAGCACCTACAGGAAAAAAAACATATTGATTTCTCTTAACCATGGCATGTGTTTAGTCTAACGAAAATATGGAAGGCTCCTTAGCTATCGGTTGATTTAAAAAAAAAAAATTTTTGAAGGGGGCCCAACACTTGGTATTGACCCGGGACCCATTCTCGCTCTCCGCGGTTCTGGCAGTTGCAAATGCTAAACCAGAAAGCATCTGAAAATGCAACGCCTGTCCGCGTCCATTTGCATTCAGACATCTTCTTCTTCTTCGTCCGTATGCTCAAAGTAACGACAAAAGAAAAAAAAAAAATTAATGATTTTATGCATCCTTGGCCTTTGAACTTCAAATCGAAACGAGAACGGCACTCTTCGACGTCACGACGTCGACTGATATGCCTCCGCCCACATTATTACATCATTATAATACTTGTATCAAGTTTGATTTTAGCTCTTTCACGAGCCTCGATTCAGTATACCAAAAAAAAAAAAAAAAAATCCATTCAGCTGTGCCCAAGCTAGCACATTTTTTACCTGACATGACCTCTGACCTTTGACCCATTGACTCCAAAATCTAATCAGTTAATCTATACATCATTATACATATCTGTACCAAGTTTGAATTAGATCCCTTTAGCCATTCTCAAGTTATAGACCTATTACAGACTTTGACCTTTAACTTTTGACCTCTTGAACCCACAATCGAATCAGTTAATCTTTACATCATTATACATACCTGTACCAAATTTAAATTAGATCACTTCAGCCATTCTCAAGTTATAGATCTATTACAGATTTGACCTTTGACGCCAAAATGTAATCATTGAATCTTTACAATATTATACATACCTGTATCAAGTTTAAATTAGATCACTTCAGCCGTTCTCAAGTTATAGACCTATTACAGATTTGACCTTTGACCCCAAAATGTAATCATTGAATCTTTATAATATTATACATACCTGTATCAAATTTAAATTAGATCACTTCAGCCGTTCTCAAGTTATAGACCTATTACAGATTTGACCTTTGACCCCAAAATGTAATCATTGAATCTTTACAATATTATACATACCTGT